>NW_021134576.1:0-207980 GCF_004193835.3 Ostrinia furnacalis
TTTCGTAACAACGAGCATCCACAGTTAACACAGACATTACGTCTGTGACCGGTGCTAGTTGTTGGTTCTTCATTTGACATATTTGTCCTTGATTGGCGCAGAGCCACGGTCCAACATGAGTGACAACATACACTGCTGTCATCAATCTAAAAAAAAATAACAGTTATATCAGGATTATGGTTATCTACAGTAAAAGTGGTTGATTATAAACATTGTAAAAGGTATTCAACAAATCCACACGCTCATTCAATAACTTACCAGTTGAGGAGCTATCCACTGACGTATAACCGTCTGAACTTGAATAAGCTCTAGGTTATGTCGCCTCCTCTGCGTCACGTCAGCTCCACAATTAATACATCTCATAGGCTCCTCATGAGATTGAGGAATTGCTGGTTCATTATCCAAAATCGGGCTGGGGTCGGAGTCCATACGTAAGCCGTGGTCAGCGTTTGAGCAAGGTTCGTTATCCGAAAGTGAGCCATGGTCATCGGTTGAGCGAGATTCGGGGTCCGAGAGTATGCCAGGGTCGTCGGGAAGGGAAGCATCAAGGTCCATGGTCAAAAATATAAAGTCGTCGAAAGGGAAACACTCAAACAACACTAACGATGAAAAATACAAAGCGAATGACAACAGTACAACACAGATCACTATTTATTTATATAATATAATTATTATGTAGCAAGCTAAATGACAATAAATAAACAGCAAATAGCTTTTGACAGTATTTTTCNGCAACAAAATATTGCGCTATTTTTTTATTGCGCTGATTCTACTTCATGCTGATGTCTGGAGCCTTTAATGGATGGTATTATTTGTTTACACATACAATGTCACTATTTTGTTGCAATTTCTTACAAAACTTGCGCGCAAAAAGCAAATCTAGTATGTAAAATCATCAAACTTCTAATGCTCGTAACTCAGTTCAGACTGAGTTTAAAGGTTTACATGTCATAGTAAGTTTGGTTTATTACACTATTTTGTAATCAAAAAACAAGGTTTGGTCGATGGCCGCGCGAAAAAAAAAAGACGCCAATTTCCGGCATTGTCTTTTTAGGGCTGATTTTTCAATCGTCGGATAACTTTTAACTGAAGAATAACCTTGTCATTTTGACATATTTCCCATACTAAAACTGTCTATGTGCCAAACTTAATCTTCAGTTAAAAGTTATCTAACGATTGAAAAATCGGCCCTTAGAGTCGTAGTCCGCATATACTAAACATATTGTAAGCATTGAAAGTTATCATTTGTGTTTATGTTGATGCATAATTGATGCAATTATGTTTATGTTCTTTATTTCTGATTATATTTTTTTGTCCCTTACTCTATGTGTATCAATTAAACCTAATATTTTCATGAATTTTCCTATTTTAAAAATGACAATATAAAAAACATTTATAACTAAAAATGTTTACGTAAGCATAGGGGGAGGGGGTAAGTGCTTTGCTTACTTTTGATGACAAGGGGGGCGGGGGGGTAAAAAATGGTAAGAAATCTGCTTACGTAATACTTGAACGGCCCCTAAGCGCCATTCAAATTATTATCTAAAAGTTAATAATAAATATTTAGTTTTTGTAAATCTAAACAAGTCAGGAAATCAAAGAGGTAAATACTGATTTCATTGTGATTTTATAGAATTTATTATTATAAACCACGGTCGTATAATGCTAAAAAATTAGAGGTAACTTTAAGATTTTTATCCATAGAGCAAAATTTATCTAATCGTGTTTTTAAACAGTTATCCCATTAGGTACACATGCGTTCTGTAATACAAACCCATCGAAAACAATACTTGTCAAAAAACCAAGTCTCACTACTCAGTTGTTCTACGGTAAAAAGTTGTGAGATCCATGTAATACCAAGTCCAGTCCAGGAAATCATTAACGTTTTACATAAATATATTGACTTGGCCATCGCATGAAAACACGTGTAAATTAAATTATTTAGTGCGAAATGAAACGAAATTTTGCATGCCTGTGTAGACATGCAAAATTTCAGCTCAATGGGAAAACGGGAAGTAAGTAAATTTTAAGTTGCAAGATTTTACAACTCCAGATGTCAAAGAAAATAAAAGCTTGTAGATAGCTTTACAAAGAAAAGAAAGATTTATGAAGAAAATAAAAAGTACTGTCTACGATACATTTGTTAGGCCGTGTTGCACCGTCTTACTTTAACATTGACATCAAAATTTTGGATGTCAAAAATCTGTCTAACATAAAACACCGGTTATTGTCAGTTAGGGTCAAAGTTAGGTGGTGCATCTCAGCCTTAGTGTATTTTAATTAAATTTAATACAAATAAGGATGACGAAAATAATCGATAAGTGATCTCACTCGAATATTTCTTATAGTAGGTATACAAGATGTCGAACAAATGGTTACTTACTGAAAAAGTGCTTCATGAGACCTAGCAAACGGCATCAATAATATGTTTAAGAACGAACTGAATCTATTCAAAAAACCTATATTTCCAGCTTTCATACATTTAATACAGTTACAAACAAACACGAAATCAATGGTTTCTGAGAATTCTGAGTGCCTTAATGCCGTCCCCTTTATCTGTTTATTTAGTATTTATTAATTAGTATCTCTTGATGATATTGTAGCAAGTTAAACCTAAAATCATGTTTTCCGTAAATAATTTAAATAAGAATGCAATTTACGAGTTTGTTGTTTGATTATTATATATTACTCAATTAAAAATTTAAATTTAAAAAATTAACACTTCTAATATGGTAGGTATGGCTGGCGGCATACATTTAGTATGAAATTCGGAAACATTGAATTTTCGCATAGATCCAGTTTATTCTTTGACCTATTTATTGTTATTGTTTTAAAGAGCTCATGAAGCACTTACAGGAACAGTAAACAGTTTCTCGATATCTTGTATAATTAAAAATCAAGTGAAATCACTTATCGTTTCCACCCTGTACCTATACTTTTAAAAATAAACTCATTTTATACGTTCATTTGTATAAGTATCTACAATACAAATACCTAACCAACTTAGTTGACGTTTTATAAAACTATTTGTCTAAGTGTCATCGAGCGACCGCTGGTGGATTTGCCATTTACCTGACCTACCCCTTTATTACTAAACGTTTAATATCAGATGAATAGTTACGCACCAATTTCTTTCATTCAGTCGTCAGTAATTGAACTTTCGGAAAAACATGACGAAGCGTTGTGTGACCATACAGACGCTATTCAACTTTTATTAGTAAGGAAGAGTATATTTTATGTTGGTAGAAACACAATAGCATAGACTAATGTTTTGACACCATGTTAAAATTTTTATTAGTCAGATACCATAATAATATCTTTTATCTATTCTACCCATATTCTGTAAGTAAAATAATAAAAAGTTTGAAAAGAAATAAATTACAAGTCCGATTTACCTAAACAAATAAATTAAAAATACTTGCGGATCAAAAGTACTCAATCATACTACAATTTACGAAAAAATCACGCGTGACGCATATACGTCAGTGGGCAGTCAACTGACATAGACCCGGCGTCTATAGTTCCAAAATACTGGACTGTCCTGTCGATGACATTGACAGTGGGGCGCCACCGTCAATACCGGATCGCTGGTTCCGATTTTTGCCATGTTGGAAACCATATAATAGTTGAACGATGGTAGCGCCCCCCTGTCATTGAGTTTGGTGGGACAGTTCAGCGTGGGTCATCTTTACGAGTGCCAAAGCACGACTGATTTATGCCATTTGATGCACCCGATTTTATAGTATTTTCAAATAAATTTTTCATTTGAAGATTGAAGATAGATATTTTTTCTTTTTCACACAATAATAGTACTATGTTTCTTCTTAAGTATAAAGTAGTTTATGTTGCCAAATGACTTTTAGATTATGAGATGTGACCTGTTTTCTTGCAGTAATTTTCTCGAATTTTGACTATCTTAGACATGATAAAAATGCATTTTATATGAATTAAACATAAAAATTTTCTCAATACACTTTCTTCATCAGGGTATGCTTATTCTAATGAATACATTCTATCTTCTTACTTGAGTATTTCTCAAAAAAAATGTACGTAACGAAATAGTAGTAACGAAATAGTAAGGCCATAAGGCTTGTTATACATTGGCGAAATATTGTGAATGCTCTTCATTTATTCAATTCGAAATATTTTTAAGTATGCACCCAAATACGGGGTAATATTAAGGGGTTAGAAATAAAATAAGGGAGTAATCATTCATACTATTTTAATAAAATTATTTTTGTTCCATCATGTTTATCCATTTTGAGTCGTTCTCTGTAAGCTTTTTGCCTTTCGGCATTGGTTTTTGGCGGCATTCCTAAAAAAACAAAAGAAGTAATCACATAAAAACGTAATCTAAATGATTTGATAATTTTTTGCTGGTGGCACTTCTGTAAAGCAGATACTATCCAATCCTTTTGTTATTAACGCTCTATATTTTTTGAAATAAATTAAGTAGTGAATATTACTATGCTTAGTCAGGTAATAACAGTATACACTCAGCATTATGTTGTACTTTTTCGTAACGTAACGAAATTCTTTCAGTGTTGCCATGCTAATTATGTAGTGATAATTAAAAATAATCGATATAAAAATCGATCGTATTTTTGATGATCCAAAATAAAGTGTATTTCATTTAGTTAATAAAGTATTTTATGGTAAATGTTATTCCCATATTAAAAAGTTTTTTTTAATGTCATTTTAATGAATCAGTATTAAAAAAATACACTTGATTTCATTTTCGAAAAACAATCGATTTGAATCGATTATTACCGATAGGATTTATTTTGGCAACACTGAATTCAGAGTCGAAGACAGGAAGTTGTAATTATCACCTAAAGTACTATTAAAATTGGATTTTTAATTAAGTAAATTGATACAAAGTTATATTAATAATAATATGCAGAAAGCTGCAATTCTCAATACGTGCCGAATTGTACGGCGATTCCTACAAGAGGACCATCACTTGGTTAACAACCCGTGAGGTTCTCTTTCAATACCGGAACAACCAGTTCCGAGAATCTTTAAGAAAATATAAATAATAATAAAATCATTTATTTGCAAGAACATGGTTACACTAAGGAAATACTTTAAAAATAATTAAATTTTTGCCAAATTCATATTTTCATTAGCAACTTGTCCACGCCAGGCCAGAAATGAACATTGTCCTTTAATATGTAGCGTATGTAGCAGATCAATTCACACTTCACACAGAGGTCTTCAAAAATGTTTGCGCAATGAACATGAGTTGGGAATTGTAGGGGTGTTGAAAATAAAAATTACCACATATCGAAATAATAAATATAATTAAAGTAATACAATTCAATTTTGCATGAAAATAACAACTAGTCGCTTACAGTCAAATCCGATGTAGCGTGTACATAAAAACATTTACATTGCTTGTTTACTGGAGAGTTAATATCACAATTTGCAGATCATTGACAACCATACAGATACTGGAATTCAAGTTGTTAAGTACATTAGGTACTTCTATTACTATAAAATACTCAAGAAAAAATAAACGATACCAAGTATACGTTATTTTTCATGTCAACAGTCAATATTGTATCGAAAATAAATAAACTATAAAACTATACACTTGTACGAAATAAACATTTCATTGTGTTGTGATGTTTTGAAACTTAAAATGATTATAGATTTCTGTCCAATTTTCATTTATAACATGTTTACTTTGATAAGATCTAATAATTTCTTAATGAGAAACCTCCATGTCAGGTCTGGCCATATAATATAATGTGGGCTAAATAATCGTACAACTAAAGTTTTCATAAAATGTAATGAACCTTTGTTCGGTTGGAACATGAAACAAGTCAAAAAAGAAGAACCTATCTAACGAAGATCAAGCTTAGACAATTGGTTTCATAATTAAAATCTAATAGTGAAACAACCAGCTTATTGTGGAACTAAAATCAGTGAATGGTGAACTAAATTATTGCTATAATGTTAAATTACATCACCATTTTATTTGTCATTGATTTTAGTTCTCAATTTGCTGGCCACAACCTCGTTACTATTTTGAATAGAAATAATATCAGTAATACAATTTTGCTTCTCAATTTTTTCTGGTCAAAATATTAAATCGTCACATATCATTAGCACATTTTACCAGTCGTCAAAAAAAAAAAAGATCAAACAAGATCAAATCTCTAATTAAAAATTAATAATTTAATTCACATCCCATTCACCTCTCAGTCTGAATCTGCAAGCTCGAATATAATATTTCAAATGTTAATTTTTACACTAAAACAACAAGGAACTATTCTTGTACTTAATTTTACAAAATGAATGTTAGATTTTTGAGAATGAACAAATAAATTGGATGCATCACAGATTTTCTTAAATACAGAGCAGTTCATTAATAGATAAAGCGAGTAATGATTTTATTCCGAGTATTCAGTACATTTCGGGCCAAATAGGTTAATTGACTAACTATTTTTTTCATACGGCAACCCAAAATAGTGTAAAGTCCGGTCGTCGAGCAGATAGAATTTTGTCCAATGACCCCAAGCTACTCATTCTTATCGCTCGCGCGTGATTATATTGCTGTCGTGACTGTGCGACGGGCGGCCGCAGTAAGTGTGCGAGCGCGACAGCAATATAATTACGCGCGAGCGATAAGGATGGGTAGCTTAGGGCCATTGGACGAAATTCAATCTGCTCTACGACCGGACTTTAGTTCGAGTAATGCACGGAATAACGAGTTTCGAGCTTGAATTTTCAATCTTGTTCATTTTGTTACGATCAAAGTTAGTCGACTATCCTATTCAGCACCGGTTTAGATTTTCTTCGCGAACATATTTCACAAATTGGTATGGTATGATATTGTTAATTAAATATGGAACCCACTTTTTAGGATAAATCTCTAGTAAAATAGAAGATTTAATACAGGTCTCCAAGAAATGTTAAAAAAAAATTATCTGTCTAAAGCAGAATGACAAGTGAAAAAATGTTGACATTTACTGGTGGCGCCATCTTGTGCCAATGTTGGTGCAACCTTAGATGTCACATTGCTATAGGTTTCACTTTTATTTCAAATCATTAGGTCTAAATTACGATGGTCATTGTATTGTTTTGGCTTAAGATGGGTTCCGTATTCATGATATTCTCTCGCAATCCACTAAAAGCGTGTGTGCGTTTCTTCTACGTGAAGTTTGTCGATGAAAAGAAACATCAACCGTAAAGCATTTTTTTTAAAACATCCTTATTTTTATAAAAAAAAATCTATCAAATAAAATGAAGTCCTATTAATGTAAATTTTTCATAATGTGTTTACTTAGGGACCTAATAGTTTTATGGTATCTTTTTTACAATAAATCTTCGAAAATATACTGAAAAAATAAAGATATGTATACGATTTTAAAGATCTACGTTATTAAAATAGTCACGTTAGTCCATTGTGATGATTGGACTGTAAAATAATTTAATACATGTAAGAAATGGACCCTAAACTAACTCAACTCATGGAAAATAATAAAAAATGTTTTTTTCTTATTTCATTATAAAAATATACAATAACACTAAAATATTAATGTTTAACGGTGCAACATTGATCTATTTCTATCAGTTACATTAAAATTACACTTAAATTAACGTGATTGGGATTGGCTGATGACAAATTAGAGCTATGCTCTTTTTTCTTACCTCTTAAATTAACTTACAACCTTTTTTTTATAAATTCAGTTCTGTTAAGATACGCTACGTGTAAAATTTTGAAAAAGAAAAGTATGTACCGCACATATTTGCTGCTAGAGTGTATGTGGTAAGCTTATAATAAAAACGAATCCTTAACAACAATAACTCAACTTATAAATTCAAAATGAACTCAATCGTTTGAATTCTCTCTGCTGTTCTCCAGCTCTTTATTCAATCTGAGCCATTTCTGAGTCCTTTTTTAAACTCAGAAATTCCTGATTCCTTTTTCAAACTCCGCCATTTCAGAGTACTTAATTTTATCTGTCATTCCCGAGTTCATAATTCAAACTCAGCCACATCCGAGTCCTTTATTCAAACTCAGGCATTCTCGATTCTTCGATTCAACAAACCCAGCCATTCCAGAGTTTTCAAGTCAAAACTCAACCATTCCCAAGTTCATAATTCAAATTCAGCCATTCCCAAGTACATAATTCAAACTCAGCCATTCCAGAGTTCTAAATTCAAACTCGTTATTTATTCGACATACCAGACCTTGTCAAGTCGAACAGCCAACACCAACCGTCAGTATAAAACCAATCTCACTTCACTGGACCGCAAGTTCATTTGAGATTATTCAGTAGACGACCTCGTAAACCGTTGCCTTCTTGTCGCCGGAGCCCGTCACTATGAACTTATCGTCCGCCGATATATCACAACTGAGCACTGATGACGACTCCTTGGACTGAAAGAAATAACATGGTTTTAGTACCGTCTCAGTGTTACTGCCTAGTGAAGAAGAATTAGGCCCATTTTCGCCGTTTTCTAATAAAGATTTGACTATTTATTTCACAGATAAGGCTAACTACGAAATTGATTACATGAAAGCTGATTTATCAATTTGGCTTTGCAACATTATCCAACATCTTTTTACCAACAATTTCAGTTTTTTTGACAGATTAGTCTACTGGGAATAAGTGTTGAAACAAGTCCCAAGTGGGTATATGCATAATGGTATATTAATATTTCTTTAGTTAGGGCTACACAACCTTTACTCGTTGGCTTTCATTGTAGATCCTACCAATTCACAAACTATAAAGACTATACAACAGGCGACTGACGCTGCAGATGTGGCGGTAACGAAAAGTGTATCGAGTAGTCCCGTATATAGGTCCTATTGGATATAGCATCTCATTGCGAGTCTAATGACACTTGACAGTTTAACTTTCCCCCGGGACCAACTTGACCTTTACTGGTTGGGTTTTTGTTGTTCAAGCTGTAGATTCTGGCTACACAGGAGTTGAAGTGGTAGGAAGGGGCCATCTATAAAGTACGTCACACGAATTTCATGATTTTTTGACCCCCCATCCGTCCTTGTCACAGGTGGTCACATTTCTGAGACCCCCCCCCTCCCTAGTGTGACGTCACATGTTTTGCAATTTCACATCGAAAAAATATTAAATTAAGTACTTTTTTATGAAATCAACATTATATCAAATAATTGAAACAATTGAAATGTGATGTCACGAAACTTAGGACCCCTCCCACCCCTTGTCACACCATGACACACTTTGTCAACACCCCCCCCTCTTTACGTGTGACGTACTTTATGGATGATCCCGAATTAGAAGTGGGAATAGTCCCGTTTAGCATCTCACCTGGAATATACTGGCACCGTACGGCGTGCGCCACGCGTTTAGTAGGTTATCCTTCCCTGTAGACACGAACCATTTGCCACAACTGGCAAATCGTAGTGATAGCACGCACGATTCGTGCAGTAATAGCTGGTAGCGGTCCGGTTTGCCCGCGTGTAACACTTCCACGTGAGAATTCTCCATGCCGACCGCGAGCCATGAACCTGGAATGGAATGGGGTGTTAGGAATTTTGTATTTACAATGGTGAGTGTAATCTTTAACGAGTATAGAACTTAAATATCAAATAATGTTTTTTGTTGGTTAAAACCACCGAAGTTGTAGGTTAGAATCAGATGAACTTAGACATCTGGGATGTCACAAGTTTTAGGTTAAATAAAAAAAAAACATTTATCTTCGTCGTAGATTGTCTTGTGATTGGTCTAAAAATTAAAATTTGACCTATTCTCGAAGCTGAAGCAGAACGAAGCTCAGAACCGGACTCAATTTGGGATTGAAGCTCACTAACACGGGGTGATTTACATGCCTTGTGTGACGACCGGTGAAACAGAGTTGGTTTTTGGTGTGTATGATGTGAGGCACTCAGGTACACTATCCAATATGGTAGTGCCGCGTGGAATCGACATGCTGTGGATTTTTAGTGTGGACAATAGCCGATATTGGCCAGTGGGACATGGTTGGTTTACAGATGTTGCGCGTGATCTCAGCGCGTTGGATCATCCAGTGCAGACTAGAGATGAGACGTATTTACTAGAACAGATCCACACACTAGGTATTTTACAGTACTAAGCGGCACCTATTCCAATTTTTTAAATACTTGATCCACCTAGTATTTTTTAAATTACACGATTTCCGACCCTACCGTCAATGTAATAGAGGCTATTATTGCGTAATCCGTAGTCGCGTATTACGCGTACCGAGTATTTCTCGCTAAGCTTATGTGCGAACGTAGAGATTCACTCCGTCTCTGTCTGACCAAACAAATTTGAGCGCGACGAAGCAAACGCACACAAACGTAGTCAAACCATATTCATGTAAATTAATGTAAAAAAGAAAAAAAAATCTAAATATTTTAATGAAATTGATATTTATCTTTTAAATACGCCAACTTTTAAGTTGACAGTCCTAAGCCTGTTGAAGTATGAAGGGAGGAATTATTACTCAATTTCAAATTGCATTATTCATTCTACGGTTGTATATTTTCAAAGAAAATTGTATTTTAAAGTCATATTACGTGGATTAGTCCGCACTAGTCGCGTCAAGTATGCTAAATTACTACATACTAGGTGGAATAGGTATTTGGATCGAGTATTAATAAATACTAGGAATAGGTGCACCTAGTATCAAATTTACCTAGTATAACCCATCTCTAGTGCAGACCTGGCTATCGACTGGTGGGCTAGATACTGACCGGTGGGACAGTAGCCCAGGCTGAAGATCTGGCTGCTGAAGTCATGCTGATGCAGCTGGCGGCCTTCGCGCAGGTCCCACGAGCGCACAGTGTTGTCCAGCCCGCCGGTCCACAGCCGCGTGCCGTCCGGGCTTATGTCTATGCACGACGCGCCGTCTGTATGTCCTGGGGGCACAAATTGGACGATCAATAATAATCTTATGTAATGAGGGTTTTCGCGTATGAAAGATTCGCTAGATGGCGGGACGTGGATGTGGGGTCTGACTGCTGCGTGATTGGTGGATTTTGACATATCTGTCAATGTCATGTCAAAAATAACCAATCATGCAGCATTTGGACCTCGCGTCTACGTATTGTCATCTGGCGGATTTTTCATACGCGAAAACCCTCATTGCACCGTTACACTGTGTGAAAAATTGACCGAGACAAAGCGCGAGCACACCGAAGTATAGGCGACTCACGGCGAAACTAACTGAAGTGCATGTTTAAACTTTAAACTATTCGTCTCGACCATTTCCCGCTATGTACACACGGTCACACTATTAACTAGCCATTTCCGTTTTTTCTCTCGCTTTCATCAAATGGTGATTCTTTGCGATAGAACGAGACGACATGACAGGCAATGGATAGTTAACACTGTTGCCGATGGTACTTGCGCCATATAATTAGCTTTTGCCCGTGATTTAGCTAACGTTTAACTTTGGACCCCACCTTTGTCGTCTAAATTAGATATCACGATAAGAACGTCGCGGATAGTCTAGACCGCCTGGTTGCGGAAAACTCGTAGAAGCGGACTACGCAGAACCGATTGCTATGGAAATTCTTGGGGCTGGCCTTTGTCTAGTAATGGGTGTGTTTAGACAGGAATAGAAAGTGACCGCGTTTGTGAGTGCTTCTTTTCAACACTGGCCCTTATTAGTGTCTCGAAGCAGTGGTAGGGTTGGGACGTGTAAAAGTGCTCCGGGAGCCTATTCGCATAAATAAACAATTTGAATTTGAGAAAATTACAAGGTATAAAAATAGGGAAGCCGTCTGACTAAAGACAAAAAATGCTGTGAAGCACACATTGCAGCATTAAAAAATATTACATACCTTGGAATTGTCTAACTAATGTTTGGTTCTGTAGATCCCATACAGCTATGTTTCCGTCTGAACAGCAACTGAAGCATACCTGTAAAATAAAATTGTTTTTACCGTGGCTTTTACATACTACATTAGGACTGCCAAATGGCTGCAGAATAACTTGGCATAACAGCATCGTAGATTTTTGAAAAAGAAAAGTATTGGATTTAATAATGCTTGTGTCGAGTCGTCAGGTCTGCGTCTGTCAAACGATACGGAATAATATAGCGAATCGGAACTGGTTGCTATGATATGATGATCGTTTCTGCACATCTCTGCCAAATGACCCTAATAGCTTTCCGCCCGCGGCTTCGCCTTAACGTGGAATTTTGTGTGTCACAGAAAAACCATATCGCGCGCGTCCCTGTTTCAAAAACCGGGATAAAAACTATCTTATGTCCTTTCCCTATGCGGGCAGCGCAGGACCGTTCATTATGGAAAACCTTGGGGGAGGCCTTTGTCCAGCAGTGGACGTCATTTGGCTGAAACGATATGTCCTTTCCCGGGACTCAAACTATCTCTATGCCAAATTTCATCAAAATCGCTTCAGTGGTTTAGGCATGAAAGCGAGACAGACAGAGTTAATTTCGCATTTATAATATTAGTATAGAGTATAGATTGTTTAATATTGACCCAGCCCCGCTCCACTTTTATCCTTTCCACTCGTATACAGGTAACCTAAAGCAATGTGACAAATAAAAAATTAGGCGTAATAAGTATACAAAGCCTGTAAATGTTACCTTAGAGTTGGGACTGATAGCGAGCGCGTAGCACGCAGGCGCGGACGAGGTCAGTTCGGCCCTCATACGAGGCGTGGGCGACGCGAGGTCCCATATCGATAGGTTAGACGCCTCCCCGCCTACAATATTGTTCCTACTATTGTCTAAACAATACACATAACAATGTTACCTTAGAGTCGGGACTGATAGCGAGCGCGTAGCACGCAGGCGCGGACGAGGTCAGTTCGGCCCTCATACGAGGCGTGGGCGACACGAGGTCTCATATCGATAGGTTGGACGCCTCCCCGCCTACTATCAGGGTCATTCTTGTCATCAATACACATAACAATGTTACCTTAGTCGGGACTGATAGCGAGCGCGTAGCACGCAGGCGCGGACGAGGTCAGTTCGGCCCTCATACGAGGCGTGGGCGACGCGAGGTCCCATATCGATAGGTTGGACGCCTCTCCCCGCCTACTATCAGGGTCCTACTCTTGTCATCAATACACATAACAATGTTACCTTAGAGTCGGGACTGATAGCGAGCGCGTAGCACGCAGGCGCGGACGAGGTCAGTTCGGCCCTCATACGAGGCGTGGGCGACACGAGGTCCCATATCGATAGGTTCGACGCCTCCCCGCCTACAATAAGGGTCCTACTATAGTCTAAACAATACACATAACAATGTTACCTTAGAGTCGGGACTGATAGCGAGCGCGTAGCACGCAGGCGCGGACGAGGTCAGTTCGGCCCTCATACGAGGCGTGGGCGACGCGAGGTCCCATATCGATAGGTTGGACGCCTCCCCGCCTACAATAAGGGTCCGCCCGTCCGGCAGTAGCTTTACTGATCTTATGTAGTTGTCTCTTTGCTGAAATGAAAATGGAATAATGCAGAGACTTCTTTGTACCTGGATGGATAGGCTATGCATGTGCAGAGTAAGAAGTATGTTATCAATGAGCATGTAAATAATAACAACGTTATATTGGTCTCATTCGGTTTGTCTTTTTCAACTACAAAATTCGAGGGCCTTAATGGCACATCTACTTCTCTTGCTCGTTGGTAAATGGACTAAATAAGATTGTGTTTGTAATCACAACCTTTGTGAGCATTATCTCAGTCTAGGATAGCACGTCTAGTGGTACATAGAAGTCTGGAACAGTGAGAAAGAATCACAAACTGAATCCTAGACTGCATCCCACTTAACATTAGGTGCGATTGTGGTCAAATACCTGCCATGTTATGCAAAAAAAAAAAAAGGCTGTCCTTCTTTAACCGAACCGTTTTCTACATATTGTGTACTAAAAGCAACTAGTCGTGTATAAAGCGACTGATTGTGAACATTTAGTTGAGTGTTGCATCAATAATTATGAAAGTAACTCACCAAGCAATCCAACTGTGAAAGAGGTTCCAGCGTTGTAGGTGACACCGGATTCGTGATATCCCATAGTTTAACACACCCCTTGCCTCCCGTGTAAGCGTGTCGAGCCCCATTACTAAGGGATAGGGCCACAGCACACACCACTTCACCGTGAGGCAAGGCAGCCACTTGCCTCGCGCCCCGGGGAATCCCCGGGCCGATTAGCGCGTCGGCCGGGAATGGGACGGGCTGGAGAGGCCCGCCACATGTGTGATATGAGTACGCTCTGGAAAGAAATGTATTTTTAGTTAATACAAGAGATTGTTGACTGAAGCATACAGCTATAACGCTGAAGATACTTTGGGCCCCGCCCCATCAGCCAAAAATCTGCTGGAAAACAGTTTAATGGCACAATGTCACAGCCGGCTAACGCTAAATTAGAAATCTTTTTATCACACTTTCTTAGCTCGCGATCTTAACGCTCTATTTTTGGTAACCCTAAGCTGTCACATAGTTATTTTATTAGTTTTGGGACAGCCCATCTTTAAGATAATCATAGGCCTCATTCCAGCAGCAGACTACCTCTGGCTCAAATGAGAGTATCTGTAGACCTAGCGTCTAACAGAGACAGTGCCTGAGGTATGAGAGCGGCACGGGAGGGGTGATTTTGACATATTATGACGTGACAGGGCATACAAATTTAAAGTCTCGCTGACATTTGACGTAACAAAAAACACTCCCGTGCTGTTCCCAGTACCTCAGGTACTGACTCAGTTAAGCGCTGCAGTCATACAGATCGTTTCATCCACGAAGACGCGCCCCACCAATTTTTGGTCTCGGTCGCGCGGGGTGCGGGGAGTTTGATCCGAGCGTCATTATTGTAGTGTGCGTGTGCACTCATGGCTAATTGAGCGTGCACCGATAACACTCAAACATTAGCGGAAGAATGGTGGGACACCTCTTCGTGGATGAAACGATCTATAGCGCCCGCATACTCACTGCGGGCGCCCGTCGCACAGTCGCGACAGCAATATAATTACGCGCGAGCGATAAGGATGGGTAGCTTGGGGTCATTGGACAAAATTCTACGTGCTCACAGACCGGGCTTTATAGTGTTGTACTCACGGCTTGGCTGGCGCGATCCCGTTGGTCCTATGATGGGGCGGCGGGTGGTACCCCGCGTACCCCGGGAACCCGTAGCCACGCCCCTACCCCGTTTATAGACAACCATCTTGTTTACTCAGATTTCCATTAACAATGATGACATCGAGTGGTGAGAATTCCTACCTAGATGCGGGTAGCGTTGCAGAAATCGTAGACGTCCTTTGGCTCAAATGAGAGTATCTATACTATACAGACCTAACGTTTAACTGAGACAGTGCCAGAGGTATGGAAGCGGCAAGGGACCTTCCTGATCCGTAGTACACCTAACAAGTCCACCTGAGTGGACTACGGGCACTTGTCCACTTGGGTGGACCACGGATACTAACTTAGATACTACGGACCAGGAAGGACTTTGACATATGACGTGACAGAGCATACAAATCTGAACTCCCGCTGGCATTTGACGTAACAAAAAACACCCTCCCTTACCATTCCCATACCTCAGGAACTGACTCAGTTAAGCGCTGCAGTCATATAGATCGTTTCATCCACGAAGACGCGTCCCACCAATTATTGGTCTCGGTCGCGCGGGGTGCGGGGAGTTTGATCCGAGCAATCCGAGCGTCATTATTGTAGTGTGCGTGTGCACTCATGGCTAATTGAGCGTGCACCGATAACACTCAAACATTAGCGGAAGAATGGTGGGACACCTCTTCGTGGATGAAATGATCTATAGCGCTCGCACACTCACTGCGGGCGCCCGTCGCACAGTCGCGACAGCAATATAATTACGCGCGAGCGATAAGGATGGGTAGCTTGGGGTCATTGGACAAAATTCTACGTGCTCACAGACCGGGCTTTATAGTGTTGTACTCACGGCTTGGCTGGCGCGATCCCGTTGGTCCTATGATGGGGCGGCGGGTCGTAGGGGTGCGGCGGCCGGTACCCCGCGTACCCCGGGAACCCGTAGCCACGCCCCGATCCCGTGGGCGTGGAAGCCCGCCCCATTTTAGCACCTGGCGTTCCGGGTTTTTCCTGGCAAGAGAATATAGTAGTTTTTTACACGGTAAAACTTTGATTAACAGTCATTGAAGTCAAACGGTAACAATGCCTTCTTACAAAGATTCTACTCGTTCGAAAGTACATTAGGCAATTTTTATATAGTGACATTTTAGTAGCAGGGGAAGGTTGAAGGCACAAGAGCGCGCTGCAGGTCGCTTATGTGCTGGACCGATCAGGTCAAAACCACACTCAATGGTCCACTCCACGAGTGTACAAGAAAGGTTGCTCAGTATTTTGTTGTGCTCAGTAGTGCTCTCCCTGTTTGGGTGTCCACGGAAGACCAGCGTCGTGGCATTATCTACTGAGATGCTACGACACCATGCTGAGTGGATACCTTTTCAGTATCATTGTAATTACCTTCTCATTAAATAATGTTAAGTATTGCAAGTGTATTGTCGATGATACTGAATAAACATTTTTTCTTTCTTTATTTCAATGCGAGAGGAATGGCAACGGATTGTGAAGCTTGCCATCAAACCAGATGTGACAAACACGACCACTCTGCCAAGAGTGTAGCGACAAAGGAGACGTTTTTACAGTTATTGCAAACTATAAAACCAAAAATTTTAAAATATGATTTTCGTTATCTTTTGCAGACAAAATATTTTAAAAGAAAAGTAATAGGAGTAACTCACATCTTTAGAGCTCTTGGGCGTGGAACGACTTGAAGATGAACCGGATCTAGAAGGCGGCCTCGGTCCATTTTCAGTTCTTTCCCCGCCCTCAGTGCGAACGCTTGGGGAACCCCTCTCTTCCTGCAATAAACATAGAATGGAATTAGTTTATTTGAATTCTTAACACAACCCTAACCTAGCACGCCGCCACCAACTGGCCATTGGAAATCATTGGGGGAGGCCTATGTTCAGCAGTGGACGTCCTATGGCTGAAAATGATGATGATGATCACAATCCTGCAATAGAGACGCGTTTTAGCGCTAAATTGGTACACATGATTTTGGTTTGAATATGGTATCGATTCCAGAGATTCTTCACTTGGAAGAGTGGATGCGGGCAGCGCAGGATCAGTCGTTATGGAAATACTTGGGAGAGGCCTTTGTCCAGCAGTGGACGTCATTTGGCTAAAATGAACGAACGAATGGTGTCGATTTCAGAAGTATAGTATTTTTATTATATGAGGATAAATTATCTCATTCGTTTAATTAAGAATGAAGACATTGGACTTCATAAATATAATTACTCTATTTTGGTTTTGTTTTACACCTAGGTCATCTTTTTGTCGATATGAAATTTATTTGCAATGCATTCATCTTCAATAATTTCACCATCGCTTTACTTAAGCTACTGAAATATGGTCTAAATAAACAAATTTCACAGATCTGGTTACACAATAATGTTCACCAAAACAGCTGCACACGACAGATGGGCATTTTGCTTAATTTTATTTAACCAACTGCAATAAATACTTGATAACTCCATAAAAGACCATGTAAAAGAATATGTACCTATTGTGTTTTGATCCGTAATTCAACGTGATGAGGCTTAAACCACAGTAATTCTATTACTTTCTTATAAGAAAGAGGATGAGCACATAATTCGCCTGAACATTTAAATTGAGTATTTTTGACATTATGGAAGCTACGACCTCATTAGTAGTAAAAAATAATCACAAACAATTGTTTTAGCATATTAGTCTGTTGTTTTTGAAGTTGTCTAAGCTACTGCCAGTTTACAACATCCTGAATCGAGAGAGAAATATTCGGAGGGCACACAAAGCCATCTATTCGATTGAGCCATGATGCCAGACACCTATGGTAACTTAAAGTCTGACACCAGACGTCAAATACAGGGTGGCCAAGAAAGTAATTCAATTTTGAAAATTCAAGGAAAAAAATTCTGTGTAATTTTGTAGAACTTTATTCATTACAATTCAAAGAAAATGAAATGAAATTTGTTTTTAAATTTACCTTTATTAAATTACATCGTCCAGGAGATTTCCTTGACGCTTACAACATTAGATCAACATGCATCAAAACTTGAAATGCGTTCGTTAGAATTACCTCGAAACTTATTTTCCATTTTTTGCCGAATGTTCAGCTTCAGTTGCTGCATGGTTGTTGGATTATAAAAGTATACTCTTTTCAAGGTTCGTTCGTTCGTTTCAGCCGAAAGACGTCCACTGCTGGACAAAGGCCTCCCCCAAGGATTTCCACAAAGACAGGTCCTGCGCCGCTTGCATCCAGGTACTTCCCGCGACCTTCACCAGATCGTCGGTCCACCTAGTGGGAGGCCTGCCCACGCTACGTCTTCCAGCTCGTGGTCGCCACTCAAGAACTTTTCTGCCCCAGCGGCCATCAGCTCTTCGAGCTATGTGCCCCGCCCACTGCCACTTGATTTTAGCGATTCTGCGGGCTATGTCAGTCACTCTGGTTCTCCTACGGATCTCCTCATTTCTGATTCGATCACGCAGGGAAACTCCGAGCATAGCACGCTCCATCGCTCTTTTCTTTTCAAGGTAACACCACAAAAAGGAGTTTTCTGGAGTGAGATCAGGACTACCTGGTGGTCAGGAGATGTCACCCCTGCCTGAAATTATTTTTTTGTGGTCACATGTCTCTTACCATCCAAATGCTCTCATTTGAAGTGTGACACGTAGCCCCTTCTTGATGAAACCAAGTGCTCCTGTCATAGCCTTGCGAATCTTGCCACTTTGGAAATCAAGAAGCTTTTCAGCATGCCAGTATAGCGCTCTAAAAATTAATCATCCTTTCGATGCAACAAACCAATTAAGCAGGTGTGAGATCTCATTGCTACTAAGAAGCCCTTATCTCATTCCAGCAGACTTCTTTTTGTGGGGTTACGTTATGAGCAGTGTATACTCTAATAATCCAAAAACTCTGCAGCATTCATCCATCCTGAAACCATTTCGAGGTAACTCTAACGAAAGTTTTCCAAAAATTTTATGCATGTTGACCGAATGTTGTAAATGTCAAGGGAATCACATGTACGATCAAATTTAAAAAAGAAAGTAAATTCAAAAATAAATTGCATGAAATTTCCTTTAAATTGCAATCAAAAATCAAAATCAAAATCAAAAATATTTATTCAGTTTAGACCACAAGTGGCACTTATGAACGTCAATAGAAAATAATAAAAAAAGAAAAAGGTAGCCCTTATGGGGCACTTTACATGTCTCCTTATCTTTTGGGCCCTACCAGCGCTTCGAGACAAACATATGGCAAGTGCTGAGAAGAAACGCCGGAACAAACTCAGTCACCACTTATTGCCAGGAATTATCTAACGGTAAGAATAGTCAAATTTAAGTACATCAAATATGTGCAGACTGAACTGACCACGCATCCTTGTCATCAATATAGTCTCGAACCTTGTAGTACCCTTTGGACATAAGGGTATTTTTTATATGTATCTTAAATTTGTTTATTGGCAATTCGACAAGGTTGTGTGGTATAATAATTAAAGTTCTACAAAAATGTACAGTTTTCTTTTCCTTAAATTTTCAAAAGTGAATTTTCTTCTGAGCCACCCTGTATTACAGTTATAGCTCGCACAGCAAGAGTTGAGGCGATCAACACAAATAAAGATTTGTACCTGTATACGCTTTTCGCGCTGAAGTCTTAGTATTCTGACTGATTTGTGTGTTCTGTATTCAATTATTACATCATTACATGTGTTGCCTCAACTTTCGTTGGTCGCCCTATACAGTCCACACCATATAAATAAAGTAGAGCAAGAAGTTTATAATTTCTTTTTTCAAACCTCTTTACACAACTCTTACCTCATTGGCCACATCTACTACAAGATCTTGGTCACTTTTTTCCGCGTCGCTGTCCTAAAAATTAAGTCACTGGTTATTAAACACGGTCTACATTTAAATATTAATAAATATAAGCAATCCATGAACTAAAAATGATCTTTATGTAGACAGCTATGGTTTGAAGCAACTCACGGATACACAAGCCAAGTCTTCAAGCGTCAAAAGGTAAGCTGGAGGCTGTTATCAGTCTTAGTTTTAGGTAACCACATTATTAGGTTCAAGTTCATGACATTATATTAAAAGTAAAAGATCTTTTGACTTTAAATATAATGTCATGAATCGCTAGATTTTGGGATTGTTTTATATGATTCGGATACGATTTTTATATATTTTTTACGAAGTTATCAGTGTAGAATACTTGCTAGCTTCTATAGTCTGGTCTGTGAGCACGTAGAATTTTGTCCAATGACCCCAAGCTACCCATCCTTATCGCTCGCGCGTAATTATGTTGCTGTCGCGCTCGCACGTTCACTGCGGGCGCCCGTCGCACAGACGCGACAGCAATATAATTACGCGCGAGCGATAAGGATGGGTAGCTTGCGGTCATTGGACAAAATTCTACGTGCTCACAGACCAGACTATAGCCCCAGAAGTTGACTTTTAAAGGCCAATGATATAGATAGACAATGGGATCTATGGCTTACAAATTCAATATTTGAATCTCTTTCGTCCCAATCAAAGCCTACACAGCAAGTCTTTCTTGAATTAGATGGATAAAATGGATTTTCAGTAGGTAGAAATAAGGGTGCGATACGCAACAGAAGAATGTAAAGGTGACGTCTCACCGAGAGCGTCCGTCAGAGAGAGAGAGAGAGAGAGAGAGAGAGAGAGAGAGAGAGAGAGAGAGAGAGAGACGGTGCCAAACAACATAATCGATAGTTTACAACTGTTCTTACGACAGAGGAGCATAAAACCAAACCATTCCCAATAAGTTTTCAACCAATAACAACCCCCAGCCGCCCGGACCAAACAAAAAACAAAACAAGCAACATGATAAAGGTAAAGCCACATACACTACACAGACTCACATGACTGAGTACCTTCTCCTCCTTCCGTCGCTTGGCGTCCAAAGCCTCCGGTTCGGCTGGGGAGCGCGGCCGGTACTTTTGCTCGCGCTCGTGCGGCGACACCGAACGTCTCTGGAAGGGTAACTATAAATTAAAAGAGATTTTGATGTGTTGATGATTTGCGTTTAGTAGCATATGGTTAAAAGCGCAAAATGACAAACGATTGCAGATTGTAAAAAACGCACATAGTCAAAAGCGCGGAAAGTCAAAGGGTTTAATGGAGTAAAAAAAAATACAAGCAAACCTTGGCTAATTAACTTTGTAGGAGGCTATGGTTTATTGGCAGTTTTGTTTGTTGTCTTTGGTACATACATTTGTTTTTATAAATAAGGATGTCTATAATTCAAATTCTATTTGATTTCTAATTAGAATAATAATGTATGTGTACTTATTGAATAAAATAAAATAAATAATGATAATGGTTGCAAAATCCTACTTGTGTATGTGTAGTTACAACTCTTTTTTTCATAATAAGCCTCAAGAGTTATCGCACACCTATAATGAGGGTTTTCGCGAATGAAAGATCCGCTAGATGGCGGGACGTGGATGTGGGGTCTGACTGCTGCGTGATTGGTGGATTTTGACATATCTGTCAATGTCATGTCAAAAATAACCAATCATGCAGCATTTGGACCTCGCGTCTACGTATTGCCATCTGGCGGATTTTTCATTTGCGAAAACCCTCATTAAATGTTTAATTAAGCTTCAAGCATAAAATAAATTCTCAATGAATTTTCAATGTAATCATTTATAAGAAATCATTTGAGTGGTGTCATTGACACGTTTATTCACTTAAAATTCTAGACAGCTTTACTGAAAATAAATTATTTGAAATTCGTGCTTTCCAAAAACACAACAATCAAATCGAGAACCTCCTCTTTTGAAGTCGGTTAAAAAGACACTCACTTGTTGCATAGCCCTGGACGCTGCGTGCCTGTCATCCTCGCGAGGCGGCGGTTGCCCCGGCAACAAGGGGGGCGGGGCCGGCCCCCCTGGCAAGACTGGGGGCTTGATGTCCGCCGGGGGAGGTAGTTCCACCTGGGTACAAAACGTAATTTGAACTCTACTGCTCTTACTAAAGCCTGGTCCGTGAGCACGTAGAATTTTGTCCAATGACCCCAAGCTACCCATCCTTATCGCTCGCGCGTAATTATATTGCTGTCGCGACTGTGCGACGGACGCCCGTAGTGAGTGTGCGATAAGGATGGGTAGCTTGGGGTCATTGGACAAAATTCTACGTGCTCACGGACCAGGCTTTAGTAAGTTATTCCACGTTGAACACAAGTGGGAGAACTTGGTCCGGCGATCTGGAGAAGGTTGCGAGAAGCACTTAGATGCGGGCAGCACAAGATTGGTCGTCGTGGAATCCTTAGGGGAGACCTTTGTCTAGCTATGAGCGATCTTTGGTTGAATTGCAGCGAACGAACACGTTGAAACCTAAAAAGGGGACACACTACCTTAAAAGGGGATTCAGATGTGCGTGTAAATTTTATTGGAAAGAGGAGGGGTGCTAGTTTCCAACTCGATTTACCTTCAAACATTTTATACGCTTAGGCATGGAAAATGGTGTACCAGAGCTGTTCTGTCAGTTCGCTTACTGATCTCTTCATTTGTATCCGGTCCCGTAAAGAAACACTGAGCATAAATGCCTTTATAGCACGCTATGTAACTTGAATTTCCATCTTTAGGCATCTTGATGCCAAGCTAATTGTCTTAAGCTTAACGTGTCTCACCAAATGCACAACACTGGGCATAGACCTCTCTACAGCACGCTATGCAACTTTGAACCCTCACCCTTAGCAGGCCTGTTCATCTCCGCGAGTTTACATCGAAAACAAAACACGCACGATGGCCCACCTACAGGATACTATTCGACAAGGCCTCACATACGAGCGAACATTGACTCACGCACGCGTATTCTTGTGTATGATGGAAAAAAATTAAGAAAATGGTTTACTAAATACTGTGCAGTATTTAACTGCCTAAATAATAATAAAAACACAGAATGTACTTTTTTAAGTTGCCTCAATACACTGAGAGGTAAATAAGTAGTTAATATTATTCATGATAATTCATGCTAAATCATGTATTTCCTCCGCGATTTTCCGCAGTTTGGCACCTCACGTCACATCATTTTACCGAAGTCGGCCCTATAGCTTCGGCGCAGTGCCGATCACTGACGTTTGTCAACAAAATGGTGCTTGACTCTTGAGACAGGCTAAATTACACCATATTGTTAATGACATTGAGCATACATTTTTTTAAATACCTTCGCGAAGTAAAACTTCTGTACGTAGTACTTATTATTATTCTGTGCCCTTAGGCACTAAGGTCTCACCTTATGCGCTTGCGGCGGCAAGTGCGGCGGCGGCGGCGGCCCCGCCCCCGGCGCGAAGAGTAACCCGCCCGCCCCAAGCAGACCCGAAGCCCCGCCCACTCCGTGTGACAGGCCCGCCGAAGCATGGATCTGCTGCTACAAGACAACAACTGTGTTACATCCGAGACACAGGAACCATAGTTCTGAGGGCGTAGTGTGAGTTTACGTCAAACGCATTCGATATCGACTGCGTTAAAGATTTTAGTTATTGAATGTTTCCGTTAGGGGCGTTGTACAATCAGTCATACATTTAATGTCACTTTTTTATGCAGTCGATATCGCATGCGTTTGACGTAAACTCACACTACGCCCCCAGGTACCTATCAATCCACCATCACTCACTATTTTCCTGATTTTTTATTTTTCTGTCATGTTGGTGAGAAATAAACTTTACATCCTACTTCTTTGGACAAAGGCAAGGGGTGAGGCCCGTACCTCTAGCAGGAAAAACTTTCGTCTTCAAATCGTTTGCGTATTCAACAAAATTCTATACCCAGCCTTTGAATTCGACGATAACGTGACAATCTCGGTTGTCAAAATTAGTTTCGTGCTACCATTTCACATACTAATTTCATTTCACCCCTAAACTGGTATAGAGAAAAAAAAATCATTGCTTTTGAACCTTATGTTTTCTCAATAAAGTTCAAAATATGGTGGTAACAATTCTGCCACTTCTGCCAGGTTAAGGGTTGTTACGTTCACAGGGGTGCTGTAAGTTTTCATATTACATCTTTTGATGGCGATTCGAATACGCAAACGATTCGAAGTTTTGCTATATTCAAAAACTGTATTATTGAGCGTGTATCAAGAAGTGTGTGTTAAAATATTTTATGAGACAGGCCTCTTTTATTTAATATTGATAAAGACTGTGTTTAACCCAGCTTGTTTAAACGTAATTTTATATTAATTTAAACATTGTTCACACACAGTGGACTCGTCAACATTATACTTATAAAATCTTGAGAATGGATATTGTTTTTAAACCAATATCAATGTAAAACATAATTGCAACATTTATTAAAATAACTAGTTTTTAGTTAATTTTAATGTAATTTTCATCAGAGCGATACGCTTTTTCTCCACGCAATATTATGTATAACTTTGTTAAAAAGCAAGGATTTAATTCAACATACGAAAGTTATAGAATAACTGTAAATCTGGGTACGTTATGAGCATTTTGTGGAGGTCAATGTTCTACAGAGAACTGAAATAGGCACTTCACAATATTAAACTAAATAATGTTTTTCATTCAGTCAAATGTTTGCACAAAACAAAAATTTTACTGATGGTAAAATCCACTTTGAAACGTAGTATTGTAGAGCGTAAGAACACAGTCGTAATCTCAACAAACAATGTTATTTAGTGTGACAATATTGGCCCAGTGTATTTACACCGTAAGGCAATAAAATTTCTTATCTCTAACTCCAATTAGCGTATTTTAACAACTTAGTTATGTTTGTCATGAGGTATGACATTGAATTATGAATATTTATGTGTTAGTAAAATACTGAAGATGGAATGCCCACTTATTATGTATTGAAATATGTATGGTAGGTATGATTTTCATTATAGAACGATGCCCACATGATACCGAATATTGTTAATATGCAAAACACAATAATGAAATTAAAAAGTTTCCATTTATCAAAACTTAAAAACGTGTTTCAACTATTATTGCATCACTTGACACTTGGTTTACAATGATTTATTATTATCTACATATAAATTATATTATAATAACAATTGCCCGTTTGTTCAGCAACCGTTAAAATCTACTATTAGACACGGAAAGTAAATAATGAGCAAATAAAAATGTATAAAACAAAAACATGAATGCTTTGATACAATGTAGGTATAATAAAGTGCAAAATAACTTAACACAAAGTGGATTGTATGAGCGATTTATACTTATGTAGCATCAAACACATCGTATTTATTAATTCATAACAATTTTAAAAATAATAACAAGCATAATACCTCAAGTAGTACAAGTTAGAGGCTAAACTAAGTGAACAATGCTACGGTGCTTGCAAACAATGATATGTGAAGTTAGAAAAATAATAAAACAGTTCCATTGAATAGTATTTTCGACTAAATCGCTGTTACCTTTTGCATTTTCATTTATGAAATTAACATTACAAATTCACTGGTGCATTGCTTTGATTAGGAAGTGAACATTAATAAACAATGAAAATATGGAAAGAAATGAAAATATGTTTAAAGCAAGAATCTTGTGTATAAAAACTCGTCGCCATCGAAACACGAAAACATTTATGTATTTTCTAACAATAATGTAATGTACATAACGTGCGTAAGTATTTATCTACGTACGTAAAACATTAAAATACATAAAGAATGAACATTTAGCATTATTGTTAAGAATTGTGTAGTTATGTACTTGTATTTAAAAATAGTCTTTTAAGCAAGAACGCTTTGTTATATCAAACAATACACATATTCTAAGTAAAAGCAAATAACAAATAATAAACGAAAGAAAATGCAAAAGATCTCGTTAATGGCAATACCAATTACACCTGTTGGATGATAACAAAATATATGGCAACATAATGATAATAATGTTAATCACAACAAACATAAACCAAACACTAGTGCGTGACTTACAAGGAGTTGCTGGAGGCCTTGTTGCTGTTGCTGCTGCGAATATTAATAATGCTATTAATTTGAAGCATTATATTCATTTTCCATTGATGCTTAATAATATTTTAAACTATTATGTTGCATTTTTCACTATAAAATTATCACTCTCACGGGATTTTGCAACCAAAACTTTTATAACGGTAAACAGATTTACCCTCCCGACGTTTCAACTTGGTTGCATGACATGGTCGCGGGCAGACTTATGCTTAATAATTCTCAGCATTCATCTAACCTTTTTGATGTAAATTAATACTACTTCTTGTTTGTTACCTCATTGAATGCCGCTGCTTTTTTTAATTTAAGAAAATGTTAAAATACATAGCAGTAAATGGTTAGGTATAGTTTGTGCAGATATGTTTCTTGTTATGTCACTGCATGCTAGTTCTAAGCGTACTTCATTTGTTTGTGAATTTTGTGATGTTAATGATACAATAATCAATTGTTTTCATTTATCAAGGATACTATGCATTTTACTCTAGCATGCTTCATATTTTACTATGGCATGATAACCGCAGTTTTTAATTTATTATGATAATGATGTAAAATGGTAAACTTAATAAAAAAAACATGAAAGTAACTTCAAGTAATGCAAAAATGTCAAATACTATTTGTAAAACAAGTTTTTTAATTCCATTATTTTATAAAACTAATAGAAACTGCTTAAAACGAAAAAAATAAACATTATCTCCATTACAAGGCTTGCTTTCGATTAGTAACTATGAATGAGTCGTAACGCACATATCTTACCCCAATGATAGCGTTGAGCTCAGACATGGTGACCTGCTTCGCTCTGTCCACCGCTGACGCCACTTGCTGCTGATGTTCTTGCGCAAGGAACGGCAGAACTTGGGCTATTATAGCGTTAAGCCTCTTTGCTATTTCAGTCTGTAAAAAAGTTGTATGTTGAAGATTATTGGGCCCTATGATATTTAAAAGAAACTATTTTTAATTAACATAAGATTTTGACTTAAAATATACAACTAGGTTATTATGAAGTGGTCAGCCTGCCTTCAATTCAAGTGGTTAAAAATTTTGCTAACTCCTATTACTGATCAGAATTATTGGTAAAACTAAACATTCTTAGATCTGCACACAATTAACAACACTTATTAGAAAAAATATAGACAGTTATTAATAGCAAAAGCATTTTAAAATTAATAATGAATGAACTGTCAAATTAACATAAATAAATACTAATTAACTTATTGTGAACTTACTAAAGAAACAAGCAAAAAAAAATAGTCATCTAATCTAACAAGAAATTAGCATAAAAGTATGCGTAAACAATTGTTTAACATGGCTTAAATTGTTAGCTTACCTGTTTATGCATTTCCACGTTAAGTCCATACGACATCTCGTAATACTGGAAATTAAGATACTTGGTCAAATAAATGAAATTAGAAAACATGAATTATCTGTTTAAATAATACCAAATCCTGCTTAATTACCCTATTATTAAGTTCAATAGTAGTAAAAGATGTTTTATATCCAAGCTTACCATAACATAATGCCTTTGCATTTCTGTTTTCTCACTTGCCAGTTTCTCACATTCTAACTTCAATCTGAAAATGATTGTTTTCATCAGCATTGCATGCATTATCAGCGAAAAGTAACAACATAAAAGTGACTTTCAACAATTAATTAAGTACTTACGTGTGATATTGGGCTTGTAAAAAGTTAAACTCTTCTTTGATACGTTCTAAAGTGTCGGCTATCGTAAACTTTATGGGCCCAGACGTAGGCTGAGGTCCCTGCAAATGTAAATACAAAAACGAGGCCAATAAGGCAGTTTGTGGTGCAAATAACTCAAAAAGCAATGATCTGAGACACTCAAGTAGTCACTCGGACATTATTCTACAAACAAAACGGCTGGTAAAGTAAGAAAATAACACAAACCCTTACCGCGGCAGCCGGGTGCCGCGTCGGCGCTGGATACATCTCGACGCCTAATTATCGCTGCTACTTCAATACACACAATCAAATAAAATTCTCTTTTGATCCGTTAGCAAACACAATCAGCACCATTTCCTAAAATACTGTCTGCCGCTGCTATAACACACTAAACACCGGGGGGGAGCCCGACTTACGCGCTAATGACAATGATATGCACAAACTTTGCCTCAAAACTTTTGAATTATCGGTCATTATCTCAACATCCACAACTCCTAATTTAGATTACAAACAGGCTTATAAAATTCTGTGTAAAACTCTAATTCAACAATTACTTTGTAAAACAAGCAACAGACAGTTTCGCTAAATTTTAACCATAAATCCACGCCGTAATTTTTGTTCGGCTGTCATGTCATCCATCAACATCATTCATCATTCGGTCATAAGATTGGTATTCTCAGTTAAATTAATGAAAAATAACGCGTTACTGTTATTTGTCTATGATTTAACTGATGCAATACTTAGTGTAAAAGCTCCTTTATGTTTTTTAGTTACGGCAACACATAAAGCAAATGTCAATATTTTTCTCATCCTTGTCTATGGCGATGGATTAATTTTGTCTGTGGATATTTTATTTAATGGCAGATTTGGCAGGACGTCGTCGCGCTGCAGCTGTTCATTGAGCGAAGAAGGGTGTCGTGTCGGAGTGTTTTGAAATTAATTAACTGGTTGCTTTGATTATTCGTGAAATTGTGTTTTTTCAATGATTATTCTCAGAAGAAAGTGCTGTTCATAACGTGGCATTTTGTTTATTGTGTGTTTTTGCGACTCAAAGAGAACCACCATGGATTTCAAAACAGCCGTATACAACGCTGCTAGAGATGGAAATCTTACACGACTGAAAGTGAGTATTAAAGTCTTTTAAATCGTAAAATATTGCGGCATGTAATAAAGTCAGTTTCTACTTTTCCTAAATCAAGGTATTCTGTTTTTCCGTTAGACTAACTGTTGTGAAAACGGTTACATTTCGCATTTTAGTCAGAATTCACAAAGCAGTCTAAATATACATAACATAAATATCTGCCTTGTGCACGTACATACCTACTTTAATTTATTAGGTTTTGATGGTTAGGTTTTGATAGTGTATTCCAAATTGTATTATTTGAATTTATAAAAATTTAGTAAGTCTATGCTCTTACAGGTTTCATTAATGTGCTCAATATATTCGCCGTATCTAACTATATTTATGAAAAAGTAATTGGTATCCAAGTACAGTTTTCAGGAGATTTAATAGGTAAGAAGTTTTTTCTTGCATATCTATAACTTATATTTTCATTGAAAGACTTGCTAATTTCAGAAAAGTATTATTGTATTTAATGATCACAACTTTATTTTATTAATACTATCAAATAATGTAAAAGCAAAATAAACAGAAAAATAGTTTATTTTTAACAGACATCATACTACGTCTGTTAAATTACCTCCTACTTCACTCTAATGTCATTTTCCCTTCATGAATCTCATAAAATCTGCCGATATTTTTATTAAAATTAATTGATAATTTATGTAAATTAAGAAGATATTAGCATTCCCATTTACAGCAAATTTTTGTAAAATACAATTTGATGTGATGTTGTGCAAATACCTAAATGTTTAGAAATGTTGGCTCAAAGCTTCCATTCTTCACTTATTTCAGCTTCATCTAAGTTGTATGTATGTGATAAATAAAAATATTACTTTAGCTTGAGATTTATGAAAACGATTATAACATTCTTAATTGCCTAGTCAAATTTATTTAATTACTTTGTTGTATAATAGTATATATATGCAATGTAGATAATCTATTTGGAAATAAACAAAACATAAATAGTTTAAGTTAAGAAACTTCTCATAAAGACTAAAATTTCACAACAGCAATTGTCTACAACGCAATAGATGAACAAAGACAAGTATGGCCATATTGCAATGTAAATAAGAGTCAAATTTTGTGCAATCATGTAATTGCAACATCAATATTCTCTTTGTGTCCCTCATTATATACATCTACATATTTATTGGATATTAATGCCGACTACAAGTTCCGAATTGCATCTGATTAGGTAAGAGACAAAAGGTTACCATTAACATTAATTCCATATATGTAATTCCAGCTGGCTGATAAAAATGCGAGAATTTATCACACAATGTAACCTTTAGAAAATATCAGAGCAGAGAGAACAGCATCTCTTTATCAAAATTATGACTTGATCACTGCACTGTGACTATCGGTTTTTGCTTGAATTATCAGTATCGAAAACATTGCAATTAACATTGATCTTTCGTTTACACGACTTACATAATTCAGCTACTTCACTGCAAATTTATGACCCCCATCAAGATAAGTCGAAATATGCTGAGTTGGCGTGACTTGAGGCATAAATGACGTCGTGACTTGCTACTGGCAAATGTTTCCTGGTATTTAAGTTTCAGCATATTCACTTGCCTCAGAAATCAGAATACAATACAGCACAGCAGCTTGCAGGCCCTGCCTTCAAAAGAGAATAAATAAGAATGACAATTTCAGCAGTTGGATGCATCAAAATAATGATGGTTTGCAACAAATGCTTTCTTTACTTTACCTACCCTAATTAATGTCGTAAATTCTTGTTCCGTAGGTAGGTAGTCATTTAGGACTCTTTATTCAGTAGAGGTAGCGATGTGTGCGTGTGAGGGTAGCGGTGCAGAACTGTGAAGTAGTAGACACCCCGCAATAAAGCTGAAAGAGGAAGCAATATAATTTACTCACTGTTGGCATTGTCAAACTTTTCAGTGCGTAAGTGCTACATTATCTAAAGTAGGTATTATATGTATGTAAATTCACACCGTCACATTNAACGCCACATTTTGACAAAATAAATATCAGGTTTCTATCAAGTCTTTTTGGTACAAATCGTCTACAGGAGACCACGTTATCCCAACGCCGTTTTCGTAGTCTCGTATTCGGCTATCCCTTTCGCTCGTAGGGAGATGCTGGCATGAGCAACAGCGAGAAATAGACTTGAATTAATGTGGATGGGAAAATAATTCGGTCGATTAACTCCATTTGCGCTATAAGATACACATGGCTTCCATTTTATTTGCTCGTGCTCGTCATGATACAGCTTCCTCACACTAATTTATTTCATACTAGCTTTCCGCCCGAGGCTTCGTCCGCGTATTTTGTCTGTCACAGAAAAACTTTAACGCGCGCGCGTCCCTGTTTCAAAAACCGGGATAAAAACTATCCTATGTCCTTTCCCGGGACTCTAACTCTCTATGCTAAATTACATCAAAATCGGTTCAGTGGTTTAGGCGTGAAAGCAAGACAGACAGACAGTTACTTTCGCATTTATAATATTAGGTATATCTTAGATTAGATTGCCTACCTATATGTTCCGATGCCTATGATTACATAGTTTAATCAGCGTTTACCTATGTTCCGCGAAATATATTATTTGGATTATGTTGTCACGTAATAAGCGGCATTTTGCCTTTTAACTATAATTGTTTTGATTGCTTATAGCAATCTAGTAATTCATGTCGACAAATTACGTAACAATATCGCATCGATCCAATAATAAAAACCTAGCTCCCATATCTAGCGATTTTCTACTATCGCTATTAGTTTTAATATGAAGCGGTTTTATTACATAACTGGTGTTAGGGGACTTTTCACTCCATCGCTTAGTATTTACCAAGTTTTATTAGAAACATAATATCCAAAACACGAAAAAGAAACAATGATATCGTCCTTTTCAGCCGTTACTTGTGCCGTTACCTATCAACTCTCTGTAAAAACTCAAGCGACGCTCAGAACTAGATTCCTTCTCAACTCAGTTGTGTCAAAATGTAGACAATGATTTATTTGTTTACTTACTAAACAAGATTATTAATGTTATACCGAGCGAGACCCTACTAAGGGCCTTTTAATCTATTGCCAATTGCCACTTAACTTACGCACTTATTAGATTAACAATCAAGGTGCGGCTTCCCAAAAATAATAGTCTAAAAGCGCTTATGCCGATTATTTGGTTGCGTGTCGAAAATTAGAACAATAAAAAAGAAATGGCTTCGCGACAAAAAATCATACATTCGCCGCGCGTGCGCATACGGCATATCATTGTCTCCAAAAGGTGCAGTTTTGCATGTTGTAGTCTTGTAGATCGATATAAATCCTTGTTCGACGTGCAGTTCGATGTCCTTATCATCATCGTCCCGACCTGTAGCTTTACTTGCAGTGCGCATAACGTTACGCGCAGTCTCTGGACGTTTGTATAATGTTCTTGGAGAAAGTAGGTGGGAGAGCGACGACCTGTTTAGAGCTGTGTTTACTACATAGATAGGCCCAGAGAGTAGGCGGTACGTAAGCTTAGAAAATTCGACGCAGTTTCCACTAATTGCCAGGTTCCTGCTTGTTCGTATGCGTTCGCGTGATTGATTACACAAAACGTTGTTTCAGAATTTATTCCTTCGAACGTTTAATGTTTCTGTTCCTTTTAATACGATTAAAATAAATGCGGTGCGCGTTTTCAGAGCGTGGCTTACTCATCCCAGATGCGCGAATGCAATCGTCTTAGTTTACTCACAAAGAGACGCGTTAAAATTAAACCACAGTTACTACGGTGTAAGATGCGAGCGCGGGCGCATACGACTTGTCTTCTATATCCTCGCTCTGTGATTCATTTCCTTATTGCAGGGTCTTGGATCGTCGAAGCCAAATAAAGATAATGCTAATCTAAATCTTTCAGTTTATCGCGGTAATATTATTTATTGCGTCAGCAAAACTAGTCTTTTGAAGTCGATTTTTCTTAGTCATAATTTTGTGTCTACGTTGATGACTTCTTTATGCTTTCTGTGAGAGGAAGTAAACCGTATTTTACTTTACTGTTTGCAGTCCAAGAGTTGACCATTCGAAATATGCGCTTCGAAATTTTCATTGCTACTCCTCCCAAGTCGTCACGCAGCGATCTTGGATTTAAACCACGCCCCGGCAGTTTTCCTCTATTTAGTTTTGTCGTCGGTCATTGCCGGTTCTTTGTCTGCAATGAGTCATCAGGTCATTCGCCGTCATGCTCTTCTTTATTCACAGCAGAAGATGGAACTAGGAAGCACACAGTTTTTGTCGTATACAATTTCCTAGGCGTCCTTTGTTGGTAGGCATAATGTCGGTTTTTCTGGACTTCAGACTTGGGCAGCTGCCAAAAGAAAGGCGCATTTAAGTGACAATAAGGAAACAGCATATTACGTTTTAAATATGTAAAGTGGATTAAGCATTGTTTACGCGTTCCAAACGCGGGAATGGTCCACTTTTTAAAGTACTTGACAAATGAATGAAAAAACTTTATATTCAATCTGGTTCAAGTCAAAAGGAATCCAGCCAGATATGACTATCTAGAATCAATAAAATGGAAACAATCATTCATCAAATCGATCGGTCTATGTTACATATTACGTAAGTTGCGTAAACCATATCATTGTGACATTGTTTGATCAAGTGATTTTCCGCACTTTATTGAAAATGTTTGTCCATTTGTTTTCCATAATATCTCGCGGGATAATGTAAATCTGTCTTTGATCTGCCTCCTTAATGAAAAAATATTGTGAGAGATTCAATTTCGCTATAGATCGTGTCATCCACGAAGACGCGCCCCACCATTCTTCCGCTAATGTTTGAGTGTTATCGGTACACGCTAAATTATCCATGAGTGCACACGCACACTATAATAATGACGCTCTGATTGCTCCGATCAAATCCGCACCCCGCACTTCTCTTGACCAAAAATTGGTGGGGCGCGTCTTCGTGGATGAAACGATCAGTAGATCGAAGTGAATAGTAATAGAAAGTGATAGAAAAACTGGAGCGAAGTGATTTCTGAATCAAAACTGCCTTGAACGTTTACCTTTACTAAGGGTTAATTCTACTGCCTTATTTCAAACTTCGCAACCATAGAAACACCATGAGTCATTTACCAACGCGTGCATTGTTGTGTGTAATTTTCGGTGAAATTACACGTTACGGGCTCGTTTGTCACGATACAACGTTACAAAACGTTCCGTTACCCGTCTATTGCATTTGCAAGGATGTTGTAATTTAGCTCTTATGTATTACCTTTAATGCCTTAGGTATTTGAATTTAGCGCAAGAACAGTTGGGCAATGTTAGTTTTAGATTGCGGACGGAGTGGACGTAATTTTGGCTACTTGTTACAATTTGTTATGAAATGTGTAAAGATTTTAATTAGCAATCACATAAGTGTGATCTGATCTTAATTATTTCATACAGTTTCAAAGTTTGGTTGATTCCGCGACTATAAATCTTCTTAAATCATTTATGGCTCTATTGATTCTGCTTTAGTAGAACCTAAGAAGAAAAATCTTGAGGCCACCTATTCCACCTAATGAAGTTTCATTGTAACGCCCCTGGGTCTGCGGGTGTCTATGGGCGACGGTAATCACTTACCATCAGGTGATCCGTCTGCTCGTTTGCCTCCTATCACATAAAAAAAAAACAAGAAAGGGCTTGTTTCTCTATATAAATAGATAAAATATAATCTCTCAATAAGAAGATAAAATCTAATAAAACTTTCTGGCCGCCAAACTTTAAGTTGAACAGATTTTCTATCTGAAACTTTATCAAGAACCGTATAACTTCACAACACAGTCATCAGCGACTGACTACATAATATTTATTTTGAGAAAACCAGAGTTATTCAGTAATTATTTTAGGCTTTAAAACAAAGAACTATAAACCTGGTCAGGGGATCATTTATATCGGGCTAATCTGTTAATGAAGTATTTATTAAAGCCATAGGATCAACTGATTATTTTTCTTTAGATTATTTTATCTTTATTTTTCTAATCTGCATAATCACCATTAAATTCTTTATCCATAACTGTTAAATTATTAATACTTATGTTGTGCAGTCAGCGTCATACCTAAAGTGGCCAAAAAGTTGACAATGCAACCATAACAAAGACGTGTTGCGCGAGAACTACTATTGGCTACTCTGGGTGACACGAACTATTTGACACTGACTGTATGAAATTGTAATACACGTCCTTTACTATTATGACATATTATATTACTAGCTTTCCGCCCGCGGCTTCGGCGCGTGGAATTTTGTCTGTCACAGAAAAACTTTAACGCGCGCGTCCTTGTTTCAAAAACCGGGATAAAAACTATCCTATGTCCTTTCCCGGGACTATCTCTATGCCAAATTTCATCAAATCGGTTCAGTGGTTTAGGCGTGAAAGCAAGACAGACAGACAGAGTCACTTTCGCATTTATAATATTAGTATTAGATGACTGACTGTCTTTGGTTTGTTGTTGAACATTTTTGTCTTTGAGAATACTTAGATCCAAAATCACCTTCACATTTGAAGAGCTATTCAAAACTCATTTCGGATTTTAATGTGCGTGTTCAACTGGTTCTAAAATAAATATCGTTTTAAATAAAGGATATTACACAAGTAGTAAGTACTAAAATACTCGTAAAAACATTCATGAAAACAGAATTTCGTTGTAAACGCGATAATTAAATGGTGATTTATTAACCGGCATGAAAGTTACCACTCCATATCGTTACAGTTAAAGTTAACTACCACAACGTTTACCGATAACCTATCATTGTGGTATCATTGTCGAGTATCAGTTAGGTATAAAGTAAACACTAGCACCTTATTCACTTGAAATAGGTGCGACTTTGCGACAACAATAGGTACAGTTACATGCTGTCGACTGATCAACAAAGTTGTAAATCATTTTATAATTTCCTTGATAAAAAATCACGAACACATTTCTAGATGATATGACAGCGACGGAATAGAACTTATCTATTTCCCTTTATTTCTCTTTATACGTATTTGAGGATAAATAAACTATGAAAAATTATTTAAATTGCTATATCGCGACCGCAGAACTAATATATTACATACTAGCAAACATAAATCTCTCAGCATTTACTTGTATTGAATAAATAAACTTATGACTTGGCCAACCCACGCTTTATTTGCCTCGGAGTCGGGTATAATAGGATACTTTCTACGCAGCAATCGTACGCTGACTTTTTTCTATCACAATATTCGCTTTCGTCATCCATTCTTCGAATAGAATGGCTAATATCAGCGAAAACTTCATCATCCCATTTCAGCCATAGGACGTCCACTGCTGAACATAGGCCTTCCCCAATGAATTCCATAATGACCTGTTGGTAGTGGCCTGCATCCAGAGCCTTCCTGCAGCTACCTTTATAAGGTCGTCGGTCCATCCTTGAGGGAGGTCTTTGTCTAGCAGTCGATGGCATTAGGTTGAAACGATCGGACGAAACTAGAACTAAAGGACTTATCATTTCCTTGCAGATTTTGTTATTGGAAAAAGAAGTGTGTGTTCACAGTAATCATAGGGGAACCAAACGCAGGTTAGCGTACCATCCCTATATTGTTGACATTCCACCAGCTCGCACTAAGCGTTTTGATGAGTCTTTTATAATGCGAACAGCTAGGGACTGGAATTCGCTGCCTGTTGCTGTCTTTCCCGAAGACTATAATCCGGGAATTTTCAAGGCGAGACTGAATAGGCACTTACAGGGCAGATATGTACCATCCTAGACTGCATCCCACTTAACATCAGGTGCGATTGTGGTCAAATAACTGCCTTGTTATGCATAAAAAAAACTAAAGTATGTACGGAAGGCGGTCTATGAAGCTCACAAAATACACTTCTTTATTAAATATGTAGTTGACATGGTGCTAATTTACAATTTAAAAATAATAATGATACAGCAATATCATTTGTTTATAAACGATGTTAGTACTTTTTCAAGTTTTCCAAGTCCAAGCACGCGTTCGTGTTAACATTAATATGTTTATTGGCTGATCAGTATACTTTATCCTGGAGTTATAATGTCACGGCTTGCCATACGACGAAGTGATTTCATCAGATAAAAATCTATACGGGGAAATAACGCTTTAACCTTTAAAAGTTACTTGTTAGTAAATAGAACACATTTGAATAAAATTGTTTACTCTTTTTTCCATCAATGATTTAGATTCATGTTATCATGCCTTTGTTGGATTGAAGGTGCCAAGCGTCGATCGAAGTGTAGTTAATTTTGAATTAAAAGTTCAACGCAAAAATGTATTTTGCATTTCATTATCATAACATATGCAAATCTTCCAACATGTTTATTTCCCGCAAGCGCAAATCTTATTGCTTTTCTATAGCTGAATCAGCATCCGCCTCATGCAGGTCAAGAGAAAAACATTTGCTTTAAAAATGTCAAGAGCTTCATGAAACTCATTAAGCCCATCCGCGTTCCCTTATAAAAACGCTACAGTTAATTTCCTTGTGTCAATGCATATTCACGAGGAGGAAGCAATCTGGAGATGGAAGGTTTTTTTACTTGAAAAACTTAATTATTTGCACCAGGAAATGTCACAAGACGAGGATGTCCCATTTGCACAAAATTTTCTAACCTCATTGCGGAAATCGCTGGACTTTAACAACTTTTGCAAGGCTTACTGCTGTTTTAAGAATTCGGATTGCATCCTTTATTGCCTTGACGGTTTGTGTTTACTCAAAGCGAATTCATTATTTGAGCATTATTAAAACAAAAGAAATAACGATGTCAATGTGACTCAGAAACGAAACAAAAGACAACAAACGGAAATATGTGTTCGATTCGCAACGAAAGAGAAATCAATCAGTACATCGATCTCCGTTTCTTCGACAAGCATTTTGCCATAATAATGGCTATTAGTGATGGGCGGAATGCAAATATCAACGGAATGTGAATGTGAACTTCGGCCGAACATTTGGAATTTGAAATTCGGTCGAACGTCAGTTATTATGCCCGCGGTTGCGACAAAATTGACACATAAGCGCACCCACTTTTACTATCGTCGTAGAAATATTAAGTCTTTGATGTTAGAATAAAAAGTACTTTGCCAAATTGCTTGATAAATGTAGCGAGCGGGGATATGGTTCATGAACCAGATTTCGGTGAACCTCGGTTCATTGAACTGAATCTGAAAGTACTGATTTAAACCGAACCAAATACCTTAGGAGTTCACTTTAAAGTGCCGTAATTCGACTAAAACTATTGTGAAACAGACCTCGCCCATCACTAGTGATTACGTATCTAATCTAATTATGTGATCTCATTGCATGAGCTTACACGATCGTTTCTTTAGTATTGCCACTATTGCCAGGCACAAGGTGGTAAAAGTACCATAAATAACTGCGGAAGTTGATACGCGTACATCGGATAAAATTGTACGTCGTAAATTTATAAAATGTAGAGTTAACATCGACGTAAAAAACTTAAGTTGATTGTTGACTTTTGTTATTGAGCTACAGTTATTTTGTGACTGAACTATCTGAACGTATGCGTTTTGTTTTATTCACTAACATATTTAATTAACCAGCTAATTTTCCGCGTAGATTCTGATTAATTATGTAAAAAAAACCAACATAAATATTATATTAAATATCTAACATTTTTTTCCCCTTTGTAATTAATACATATTCTCTAAAGTTCGGTGTCTCCGATTATTTAGGTCATCACGAAAATTAATATAGGTTATTAGAACTGGAAGAATTTTTCCTCGGAAGCAATTGTCCCAGACATAAATCAGAGAGAGAGATAGGCACTTTCGTTATCAAAGAAATCAGAGAAAGTGCTTACAAGTAGGCTAACGACACACTTACTTAGTATTTGGGAATAATAATAATATTAAAACGTTTTTGTCATTAATTGCTTTGTTTACAACGCCAATAACGTAGTTAGGCGGAGCTGGCTTTGGATCCGGTTTATTTTTCACATGACATTTGCGTTATTTTGAACTGAGTCGCAGAACCCAATTAAAGAGGAGTATGTTTTGTTATTTTTTGCCGTTTTTTGTTCTGTTTGAAGACCTTTAACCGCTGTTCTCTTGTTTTAACGTCTCATGAATAGAAATGATGTTCCCATTTCATTATTGGAATTGTATTGTTTTTTATTGTAGACGTTTATTTTTACTCTTATGCAAGGTAATTTTTAATGAAATAAGGATGTTGAGCTTTGTTTTTTATGAGACAAAGGATTTGGTTTCCGAAATAATAAGGAAAATGTGTAATGATTATATTTTACATATTTCTATTAACGTTTCTCTAATGGCATAAAATTGAAAAATGATTGCGTATTTTTTTCTATTTACCGTTCTGGAAACTTAACTGTCAATCAGGCTTATTAAACCTTCAAAGATTTTTAACGCGGTGTCAAACTGTTAATAGTTTTCGTTAATTATGATGGTAAAAGTTATAGAAACGCAATCACAATTAGAGCTTTATTGACATAATTATTATGATTTGAATTACAATAAGTCTGAGGCAATATTTACAGTTTATTTCATTCCAAATAAAACGGTTATTGTTTGACCTTAATGATTATTGAAGTTTAATTTGTAATTTATATTTGTTGCAGGTAAGTTCGAGTTGATACCATAGAATAAAAACCTTTTCAAGGTAGGTAATGTATGCTACTTTAACGCCCGTATTCAGAAACATTACAATAAGGTCTCACAGTGCGCGTGGACGCACAGGGTGACACACGAAACAATCACAAGGCTCTATTCAACGCTGTGCGTTCGATTTGCTGCTTCACTTAAGCAAGCATCTTTTGTGAATACGGGCGTAACACTGACTCTACACGTATGCAGCGGAAGTAAAAAAACTCTCATGGATTTCCAACTTGACTGAGTCATCATGATGAATCACTTTCAGAGAAAACCAAATACTGAATCCTTTCGCCATTTGGAATTTCTTAAACTGTAACAAAGCTGTTTAATTTTGTTCTTCCTCGAACACTGTCGTTAGAAACTGACCTTATTTCTCTTAATTACCTACTTGTTAATAAGTTTGAGTTCAATTCATGACTCCGTCTTAAATTCAACAAAGCTTTTACCCTTTTATATTATTTCTCTCTTTTGCTGAAGGGCGTACAATGATTACCTACTTGTAGGTAATATTGTAAAGTCATTACTCAGAGAACAGAACATGTAACTCCAAGGAAATACTTCCGGACATATCACTTTACATGCATTGAATGCATATTTCAATAAAAATAATCATTGAATTATGAACAGCCACTGGTGTGATGGTGTTTTTGGTGCGTCTTTCCTTATGTATATTATCAATTCGCTGCGGCTACAACCATCCAAATAAAAGAAAGAAACAAAAGACAGATACTCAAAAATGTACAGTCGCCATCATACCAGACTATCTACAGTTTTGTTGCAAAACCACACATAAAAGATGCCACAGAATGGCTTGAAGTGAGGCCAACTATACAAAAATAATAAAACCAGAAACAAAAATACTAGGGCACAATGACCATAATGCAAGTTGACCGGCATCCAACAAGGTCTGACCGTCTGAGCCTCGGAAGCACCTGTAGTGTGCGCGTGCCATGACCGAATAGGGGCATCGCTCGAGATCGACCTGGCCAAGGCAAACCGACTCCACTACATCTGGTATTAAGCCACAGACTTGCTTGAGGACAAATTATGGTATGGTCGTGCCATAAATGTTAGGAAATCAATGTAATGTTCGTTTGGTTATGTCGATAGTCTTTGGTAAATCAACTAATGGCCTCCAAAATTACTATGACGTGATAAATATTGTGATTGAAGAAGTAGTTGGAGACTGTCGGAGTTATTTAAATAAAAAAGCCACCGTCTTAATGAATTCATAGAGCCAAGTGTAATAAGGAATCTAGATCAAAATGCTAATCAGAAAAGCAAACGCAATAAGCTGCATTATTGTATCAGAACAATAAATTCACCGTGTTCATATACCGATTCAAGATAATCTAGCCGTGTTAACAGGCAACGTTTCCTCATACCCTCAGGCTGACAATAACTCATAGACATAAAAGGAGAGGAACGTAATTAGATTCACCATAAATGCAGTGGCGTCTACTATTCTACCGTGTGAACTATAACAGTTGTCTTTCTCGCACGAATGCTACACATCACATGTGGAAGCGAGACGAAATGTAATACAATGTCACGGAAGAGTTGTTTATCGATTAGACCTTGACAGCCAGTATGATTAATGCTCATGTCTTAATGACCAGTGGCCATTTGAAAAGGATTTAGGTTTCTTCGATAAGGTAGCTATAGCTACTATAGAAATATCAGTGTACTCTACTGTCGAAATACATGAACTCGTTGTTGCAACGTTAACTTGAATTGCAAACAGTTAGTGCACCGTTTCATCAAAATTGAAATATTTGCTAATAACAATTTCCCCACTTTATCATAATAACACAGGAAGGAAAAATGTAATTTGCACTTTTCTGCTTAGAACGTAAAACACTGAACGTCGATAGCTGTAATTGAGCAACTGTTTTGCTGTTTCTTTTAGTTATACGTAGAAGTGAGGAGACGGTTATACTGTTGATGCGTGAAATTGGGTTCACTTCTTTCTTTCTAGACATTTCTGTGTAGATTTTTTAATCCACAACTTGCTAGTTTCCGTTATAACTTTAGAACCTCGTTAAAATTCTGTAGTTTATTAAGATAAGATATAAGTCAGACAGACTTATAAATCGTCGCAGCGACAGCCAGATGAATTTGTTCTATATTAGATGAATGTATAACGCACTCACTGTGCCGTATGTCTCGAGAAGATTTGTTGACTGCTTTTCAAATGGAGTTATCGATTCGTGAAATGAAATCAACAGCCATCTGTGATTCATCTCAGTTGGATACACTTCCTCCATTCTGTATGGTGAAAGTAGGCTCAAAGAGTACAAAGAGTTAATAATTCGTTATATTCATTGCTGTACTGGTTCCGAAAATCAATCATTGTGTTACTTGGGACTTTAATTGACTTAACGTGGGCTGATCATGCTTTGTTATGGCTAAGTCGTGACAGATTACTAACTTCACTTTCAATGCTGCTAGTTTCAAAAATGAACATCACGATTGAGATTTATATTATTACTGCCATTCTTGAAAATATCTCGTCTTTAAAGATATATTCTGTTGGGAGTTGTTGTTGTTGTTGTTGTTTCAGCCAAATGACGTCCACTGCTGGACAAAGGCCTCCCCCAAGGTTTTCCACAATGAACGGTCCTGCGCTGCCCGCATCCAGGCTCTTCCCTGTTGGGAGTAGTTCAAGAGTTTTGCCTATATTTGGGGTCTTCTAATCATCGTTTGCTGCCAAAATTGTAATAGTCACAGCGATGCATTCTTCTACTGCTCTTAAACGATTTATGTAAGCTCCAACGCCGATCTCGAACACATTTCGAGTGTTTCGACCTTGGTCCAATTAAGTCTAAAGAGAGTTCGATTATGCCGCCTCACCATGATTGTGCAATATTGCAGTATAATAAGCGCTTTTGTATACGCATTTTTTATTTGGGCTTGTTTTGAAACATTTTCGATGCTACCATGTTTTATTTTTACAAGATTTGATAACAAATCTTTAATGTTCGTGGAACCTTGAATATTTATCAAAGATTCAAATACTGAGAATCTTCCGAGGTAGATATTTGGCGAATAGGAAGTACTTGTATATTTATAGCAAATTACCGTCTAATAAACGCAAAATTACTATAATTAAACTATTAATTTATATCAGCAATAAGGATATAGGTACAATGTTATTTTCATGTTATTTCAAAGGTTGCTATTTAAACTATGAGCAGATGCATAGTTTTGCGCAATTTAATGTATGGTAATTAATGTTAATGTATTTACAGAGGTATTAAATATGCGAGTAAATGCACGAGATCTGAGAAGTGTTGCCATCGATATGTCAACTCGATTGCCTTTTTAACATACTGACACGTGGTTCGATCTTTATCTAATCAACAGTGATAAAAGGATTCCTGTTTCCCTTTTTCGAAAAATTAAAAGAGTCGATATTTTATACTTGAAGATGCATTTTTTGCATGCAAGTAAAGTAGTTCTTGTAGAAATGTTTCTCATTCCCTATTTTTAATAGTAATCAAAAATTCTATAAGAATTTTCACTTTGCACAAGCGTACCGCAGTAAACCATTATCGCATTAATATTTTTTACTAATGATAAGATAATGTTGGTTGTTTTTAATAACTGCAGTTATTAGGTAATAAAATGAGCATTAAATTTATGAGATAATAAACTCTAAATCCTTCAGCGATAGTCAGTATTTCTGCATGTACTCGTAATTGTTTGGGAATTTTATTTTGTTTTTAAAATGATAGCTACTTAATTGCTATCGACGAGCTCGTAAGAAGATTATTCGTTTATTTGTTTCTTGCATTTAATTGCAATAATTGATTTATTGTATTTGAAGTGGCACGTGGAATGTTGTTTTTTAAACCTGATGATGTGTGACATTTACTTTGTTTTCTTATATTTTTTTGTTTTCCACACACATTTGCGCAAGAAGTTCAATGTTTATTGTTTGCTTATCCCAACTAATATTATAAATGCGAAAGTAACTCTGTCTGTCTGTCTGTCTGTTACGCTTTCCCGCTTAAACCTCGCAACCGATTTTGATGAAATTTGGCATAGAGATAGTTTGAGTCCCGGGAAAGAACATAGGATAGTTTTTATCCGGGTTTTTGAAACAGGGACGCGCGCGATAAAGTTTTTCTGTGACAGACAAAATTCCACGCGGGCGAAGCCGCGGGCGGAAAGCTAGTGAAGTATAATTCTTTTCCCCGTCTTTAGTTACTTATTTGTGCATTCATAATAAGAGTTAAGGCTCCGTTATCAGCATTGCTTTTCAATTTTCATGGCCGAGGTACTGATAATTGTGTCAAAAATAAACAAAGATAAGATTGGGAAAATATTTTATTTTTTTACTAAGAGTTATCTTATCTAGAGACTAAGGAACTGCAGAAAAATGTACTCATCGTAAATAAACTGTCATACGTTAATGTTTTGAATTTTTGAGGTGGGAAATTCAGGTTTGTTTAACAAAACTGCAATCCTGATATCTCTAATGACTCTAGAGACAAGGATTTTTTGGTCTTTTCTTCATCTGAGTCACTCAAGTTAAATGAAATCAGGGGTGAGCTCCAACCTTGGAAGTTTATTTTTCAGCAAAATTTAACCCAAAGTGTCCTATTATTACTTAGGACGGCCCCTTCTTCAATTTAGAGGGGCATTATTTATAGGATGACCTCCTTTCAGTTCTTGTTTGTTCTGGCACACGGAATATAAAGGTATTTTACTTGTTATCTTGAAGATACAGGGTGGCCAAAACAGTGAGGTCTAAAAGAAAAATTTAGATTCCTTACATCAAGGTGTACTATNGTTTTCTTGTATTATGTAGGCGGCAACAGCTGAGATGTGCCTTTATAAAGTCCAATTGTCGACTAATCAAGTTAATTCCTTCTAAGCCTGTGATATCTTATCATTATCCAAACTGGGAATTAATACTTATGTAATTTTACACTATGTGTCCCCTATATGGGGAATTGCGTTTAACCCTGTAACCAAACCACTGTCACTGTTTAATTTAACCGAGTTTATTTAGTATACCCATCAGGCCAGAGGGCGCCTTCAAGCCCACTCGATACACCTACGTAAACATTTTCCAGCTTGACCAGTCTAACTCGTTTCCACCTATCATCAGTCCGATAAAAAACGCTTATACTGATTTGAAAACATGTAATAAAAATTATCATCAACCGTTTTACCAATACAAAAATCCACTTTGTGATAGGTAAAATGGTGACATGTTATGTTCCGCTCAGAAAGCATTTGTCAAACAATAATAATATTTTCTTTCCTGTTTTTCGAAACTGGCCCTTAAATGTAGAGATCGCAAGCCATTAAAACTCAAGTTATTTACTCGAGAGTGGTTTTCCTATGACAAGATCACGAATCACGATGATGCAATAAGATTCAGGTATTGTATGGTGTTGGTCACTTGCTTGACGACTCCCGTAATGATCAATAAACAATGACTTTACAGTTTTAGCCAGAGCACAAAAAAGGAGGATAATGTTTTCTCTAAAGGTCGAACTGGTTATGGAACCCTTACAACTTAATGAATTTCGACGCCCAAATCTTCTGCGTCTCTTTATTTTCGAAATTGCCCAATGATTTTCGTGACTTTGACTAGATTCGGTTGCAAAAAATATTTTGGCATGATAAAAATCTTGATTTTAAATCGCTTTGACATACAAAATCATGAATTGTAATTAATATTGATAGACTGAAGCATTGTCACGGTTCTTATTAGTTTTCTTTTTTTGTGCGTGCTATTGACATAATTTATCGATATTATTATATTTAATATAATTTTGTTGTTTTCGCATTTATACTTATTCAAGTTTCATATTATTATCGTAAATCGGTCCACTTCAGACGAGGATTTTAGTGATAACCATCACTTTATAAAATGTACAGATGACGGCACCTAGTATACTTGATACTTGTAATATGCGCTATTTTGAAAGAAAAATCTATAGGTAAAGTACGGCCAACGAGAAGCGATACCAAATGTAAACAAACCCAATGTCATGGGTGAACCCGTCTGACTTTGACATATTTTGGCGGGAGAACGAGACATTACGACAAATACACAAGATGGGAAGAGACAGAATGTAATATTGTCAACTCGACAGTCGTATCGACCTTTTGTATCGCTGCTAGTTGGCCGTACTTTAGTCTGATTTGATGTCGACTCTACATATGTGTTTGCTTGTTTTGATTGAGGACGCATAGGATTATACGTATATCCTTCAACAAGATTAATCATGGGAAAAGAAGCTAACCTGAAAATGGGTTGGTCCGTAGATAGAGGTGTGTGAATATTTTTAATTTCTACATCTCTGTCTCATAGTAGCTTCTTATAGTAAGTAGAGACAGTAGAAGTTATTTAGAGAAGGATAGATGATATTATCGAAGTTGATGTTTGTGGAAAAATCCATTTTTAAACAAGGCCAGAGCGGACTATTAAGAATTCTTGTATCTGAAATTCTGACTAACTGGGGTGCTACGCCTTGTTTTTCAAGTACCGGCAGACACTGTCACTAGGTATATGAATATACAAATACCTTACCTACGTATAATGTATTTGTTATGCACAGCCTTATCAATTTATCAGCGCCAGCGTCAATAATATTTACAACGCTTATCAGACGTGGATAAATAAGTTTATTCAAACTCATGAATTTATATCGTATATCAATCAATCACTAACGTGTCTTGTCGATAGTTAATCGCTCACTAATTTAAATAATTTAACTCAGTTTAAATGGTAGCTGTAAATTATTGTTTTCCTCCTAACATTTCGTCAGCAATTTGCTATTTGTACAGTCCTGCACATCATACATTTGTGTTGAAAAATAAGACTTATTAAAACTAAATAAGGTACTACAACTTGATATGTTTTGTCTCGATAAATAAACATGAATACTGATTGAGTTTATCATAAGTGTCAATTTGTTTTTGCATAAAAATATAATAAATTAAAAATAGCAACATTACCAGAAACTTTAGTATGTTTGAATGTTGGAAAATGCTCTTTGATTGCAATCAAATTAGTAATGAATTACGTTTCTCAAAGCTTAAGACGACTTTTTAAGTGATTAAAATTCAAAATCCCGTCCTACAAAAATATTCCATCTGATGCAAGATTAAATCAGTCAAAATTAATCAATTATTATGAAAGTGATAATTATGGAGTGGAGGTATCAAACAGTAAGCCGGCTTCAGTTTCATTTTGAAATTTCAAATTTTAATCCGGCTTATTAAGCAATTTTATTGAGTTAAGAAGTAAGTAACACTCGATGCCTAGTAGTACATCTTAGATAAGTATTGTATTTTCCAAATTAAATGTGATGCCATGGACTTTGTTTTTAGTTCTTGACTTGTATTGCGTAGGTCAGTCCGATTGTGAGTAGCGAAATTATTGTGCCCATTGTGGGCATCATTTGAGTGTTATATAACTGAGACGCGTGTGCGTGAAGTGCGTGTGCCGTATCTTCCCATTTCTTTTAAACCAAGCTAGTATAAGTGGTAGAAGCCTTGTAATTTATCTGACAGATAAGTTCCTGATAGCTATCAGGGACATCAGCTAGTGGTAAAGTAGGCCCTCGTTAAATAGACACGCCTGTATTTTTTACTAACTTTCCGCCCGCGGCTTCGCCCGCGTGGAATTTTTTCTGTCACAGAAAAACGTTATCGCGGCGTCCCTGTTTCAAACACCGGGATAAAAACTATCCTATGTCCTTTCCCGGAACTCAAACTATATCTATGCCAAATTTCATCAAAATCGGTTCAGTGGTTTAGGCGTGAAAGCGAGACAGACAGACAGTTACTTTCGCATTTATAATATTAGTATATGTTAGATAGGGCTTACTTATAAGTATGTATCGAGGAAGTTTTAACATTAACTCTGCGCAAAAAATTAGGAGTAACACAACACAAACATAAATAACCACGTCACGATCTTTATGAGTTCCGTAGTATATTTTTTGTAACTCTATGATTAATATTGCTTTAGATCATATCTACGTAAATTTTTGTCGAGTGTGCATAATTTTTTGCGAGTTATTTGCTATACTTCTGGTATTAACGTACTATGACGTTAGTATTTATAATATTGTTTATTTATAACAATAGGGTAGCGGGAATTCCCCAAAACCGTAAGTATCTCTAGCGAAAAAGTATAATATTATTATGTTACGTGCAATTAACATTCATTAATTTGTAATGTCATCCATACAAGGAAAAAACAAAGCTATAAAAATTAAATCTAATGCCTCATTTTAACCGTAATATTCTAACATCATTCTCACAAAATTGTTTGTTTGTCGGCGTATTTATTATACATACTCGTAATACCCTATAGGTATGGTTCTTCTAGAACGTGGGTGGTCGATCAGTCAGTTACACTGTTTTACAGTAGCTTCACAGTTCATTTATGAAAACCTTTTATATGTTCGCAAAAATGTTATGTTTAGAGCAATTTACTAGAAAGAGTGATTTACACAAGTTCAATACAAGAAACAAAAATAAACTTGCCGTTCCAAATTTCAGACTGCACAAGATTGGTAATTCATTTATGGGGAAATGTATTAAACTTTTCAATAAATTACCACAAACTGTTGTAGAATTGCCCATTCATAAATTTAAAGCACATATCAAAAGCACCTTAATGAAAAAGGGCTACTATAAAGTTGATGATTATATAAAAGATAAAAATGTTTGGAATGTTTAACTACCTAGCTCGCATCAATACTTATGACTACAATTTGTATATTTCAAAGACTGTAAAACCTTGAAAGGGAGGCTGACAATAGTGACTGAGTTTCTTGCGCTGCTTCTTCTCACCACTGGCCCATTTATTGTCCCGAAGCAGTGGTAGGGTTAATATTGGGACGTGTAAAAGCGCTTTTTTAAAGCCTATTTGCAAAAATAAATGAATTTTATGAATTTTAATTTAATTTATGAATTTAGCCGTCATAGTCATCTGACCTATAAAAAATAATTTGATATTTAAATTGTATTATTAAAAAGTTTTCTCTGATATTTTATTGACTTGACCCGCTATTTTACTTGTATGGGCATGCATGCATATATGCATGTATTTTAGGTTCAAAGATTACCGCCCACATTTCAAATTTTGTGTAAGTCTAAGACTAGGCGCAGACCAGATTTTTAGTTGGCCGATAGTTGTGCCCGATTTTAAATTGTATGAAGAATCGGCCAAATTGAATCGGCGTAATGTGCGCACTTCCATACATGCCCATACTGATCAACTGCTCGACTAAACTATCGGCCGACGAAAAATCAATGTTCTGCGCATAGGCTTAGTCACTACGACCACCCAGCCAAACGCAGATGTCCAATTAGGTATAAAATCCAGACATCCCAGTGTTATTATTTTATTTATGTTTATTATTTCTCATAATCAAACGAAATAAATCTAGATGGTCGACGTATAAACATTTCACCTTTGACCCGACCTTATCATTACCGTTATGCCAGAGGTCACGGTACAGTTGGTACGGTATACAACCGGTTTGCTAACTCTATTATTAAATTAACTTTTTGCGGTGTTTTAACCACAGGTAAACACTGTCGCACCTTATGCAGTTGTATTAGAGACTAAATTCCAACAAAATATACAGGATGATGTGCTGACAATGTTTTCATACCCCAAACGACATTTGTATGACCTCGAATAGTAATGAGAGAGATTTGCATGAGTTGCTCTTGGTGAGTCCAAATCCTGGCTGCGAGACTCGATATTTTTAGAATGACTCTCTTTCTGGTTTTGAAACGAAAAACGTGATTTTCCTACTTTTTGTTGTGAGGGAAATCCAAATGGCTTCAGTTAGTAATGCCGAATTAATGTTTAGGCTTGTATTATTTATTTTTAAATACTAATCTGTGCTTTTGTGTGTAATTTATGGAAATCGTTTTTCAAAGCAGGTTTTGAAAAGCGATTTCCATATATTCGGATTCACCATGAAATTACTATTATGGAACAATGACTGTGTTGAGTAAAGGATTCACGCTAAAATATTAACATTGAAAATAAATTACTTTCTATTTCTTCATAAGTAGGTACCTAAGTAGGGCAAAAATTCTATAAGTATTTTTATTATTTAGATTCCACTGGTCTTAAATCCAAGTTTTTCTAAACCATAGTTAAATCGCGCGTTAAAAGAGTTTTATTATTACAAAATTAAAAAAAATACACGAAAAGGAACCTAAATAATGAAAGCAAAATTAAGTAAGGCTACCGAAACTCTTCAGACTCGCAGTTAACAAAATTAACATAAATTGCTTCTAAATGGCATGTTTATAAAACTGATAAGTAGTAAACATGTGTTCCTGTTTGTCACACAATGTCATTGTTTCGAAATCGCGGTCCTATTTCATTTATTGGTATGATTAATGATTTATTTATAGCTAGCACATTGTGTGCAAACCAGAACATTAGTATTCGAATGTATTATCTCGTATCCGGATTTTGACAAAGGATATAATTGCGAGTTACGACTGCAAATTGCTGATTTTAAGTTTGCAAATTCATTTATTCGTTTGTTTTATTCAGAGCTGACTGGGAAATAAAAAGGAAGAGAATTTACATAAAGAACCGCAAAGATGTAGCGAAACAACTTACTTAAAAACCTTTGACTACGAGTACAAGCAAATTTTACATTTTTTAATAGTTTTTGGACTAGGACAAAATAATGCTCCAAAATCATGACAATAAATTCCAAAAGCATTACTTACTTAAATTTTTATTTTAACTATTTTTTCTTTCATATTATATTAAAAGAAACGTATTTGTTTTATGAAAGAAAAAAAAAATGGATAGTAAAAACAAAATGTTCTAAACTTCTAAGTAAGTAATTAAGGAAATAATTTAAATAGACTAGACACAAACAATTAAAATGAAACCTTAATACTTAAATCTCTTTGACAAATATTTATTTACACATTAATCACTTAATTTAATGCTTTACGTTACGTTCGTGTTCAATTACTTTCACCTTTTGTTTGTTTTGTATTGTTTACTATACAAAATTGCACACAAATTTGCACAATAAAGTTCAATGTTCTGTGGAGTGTTTGCTAACAGTTTATCAAACTAGGTACAGTTAACAGCGCAACAAGCTATACATTCTCGTTGCAAAAGCGCCCTTAACACAAAAGGGTGCTACTATGTTTTTACCTTAATTTCGTATCGTTAACATACTAAAGTTTAATGCAGTTAGGAACGGAGGAGTTCGGAAATACGAAATAATTAGGTAATTAGTTTAGTGTTTTGACATAAATCATGTTTATCAAGTCGTTATATAAAATTGGACATCATACCTTGCGATTTTTCATCGTATAGTCTGTATCTATTTATTCAACTAGTAGGGTGTAGAATTATTCAACTGGTTGTTTTATTAATTTTAATATCTTCAGTTTATTCTATGAAAAAACAGAGAGTAAACGGCAGCAGTTATTTCAATATTCTGCTTCCTGATATGAATAATAATTTCATGCTAGACATGCTCTATTAAATTTCCATTAGGTGTAAATTACAAACGATCGCACAGTGGGCCGACCATCAAGATTTTTCTGGAAGCAGGAGACGTGTTTGAAAACATTCCAGTTCAGTTCCCATACTTCACACAAATCGTATCGTTACGGAATGGCTACAATCAGTACTGCACCTTCCACAGCTAATAATAACGGCGATAATAAATCACACGAACAAATAACGGAGCGTTTTCCCCAGCCCACTGGGAAATGACATTGACCTCCATTCGAATGTCTTTTGTCTACGCTCTGAAATTAATTTCATTGTTGATTGTCCGTGTTTCGTTATGTATCACACGGGCGTACGCCTTTGTTTGGTACAAATCCGATACTGAACATTTGTTGCCAAGTGTTTTTGCACTAGTGGCTCGTCCAGACTTTGTCTGGGTTAATATAACCAACGCTCTTTAATACTGCTCTATCTAGTACTAAACTAAGCAAAGCTTGTTTATAAAGTAGATTCCCGAAAAATCTGACGATGAATATATTAAACATATTGCAATACATTTCAAACAGATTCATACGCACATTTATTATTCTGAATTTATTATGATTAAACTCGCGACTACTACTAGCATAGTATTCGTACCACTAGGCCAATTGGGCAACAAAAAATGTGTTGTAATATTTCGTTTGAAGTAAGTGATATGTACGTACTTTACTATTTATTCATACTTTTTTTTAAATATGTATTTCGAAGTTTGTCATAACATAAACATTAAAAAAATTGAGACACCTTTACATAATCGTTCTAAAGTAATAAATCAAACGTAAATAAAATAGCATAATTATTATGACTCATTAGTGTGACTAATTCAACAGTGTCCTTTAATGAATGAAATTGGTTCTGTTGTTTGTAATTAATGATATAATTTATTTGTTGCTTGTATGTATGTATAAAACAAGACGGTACATAATTTATACTCATTATAAAGTTAATCAAATATAAGTTATTTAATTGGAATTATGTTTGTTTTTTTGTTATTTTTTGTTACATTTTCCACGGTAAATGCGGCAAAAAAGTTTCAAACTGACGGATATACATATAATGTTATTTTTATTAGACATTTCGATATTTTTTAAATTACATTCCTGACATCTGATTCTAAATGTTAAAACCATTTAGAATCAGATGTCAGGAATGTAATCCAGATACGTAACATTCGAAATGATACAGGTTTTTTATGGATTGCAGTCTTCGCTGATATAAAATTCCTACTAAAATCGTCCCTAATACCTTCTCCATGTCGCTTGTCAGTGTTGCCACATCTCTGGATTCCTGGACCGATTCCAAATTGGAACTTATTTACGTAATCCCACATACCTATGCGACGATTCGAATCCTTTTGTAGCTCATAAACAACCGGATCAATACTGAATGCTGTATTGTTTCCAGCCCATTAGCACTTTCACTGTGAATAGCTTGGAGAAATCGTTTTACAATAGCCAAGGTTTTGCCGAGTGGGCCACACAACCAATTTAGTCTGAGCTATGGACCTAATGTTCACCCCGCGACGACACCGCAAATTGGAGAATTCCAAAAAATTTCCATTGAAAGAAACATTTAGATGTTTGAGTGACTCAGAGCTGCTATGGACTATAAAAATGAAATTGGCTATTTATTAATATCAGATACAGATTGAGTTCTAAGTAATAGGATTCAAATCTTGCAGGATTATAGTCAGAATTGCCCTCGTCTCAATCGAATGAAGATTCATCTCTGAATCATCAGAGCTCCAATAACGTTGGGCGTATTTGCATGATTTGCTACACTCTTAATAATTTCGGTCATGATTTTACGGTCACGCGTAGAAAGTATGCCATTTGGTTATCGCAATTGGGATCTATTTAGAGTTCATATTTCATCAGCCCATTTTCAATATTACGATACCGTTACGGTGAATAACAGGGTAACAGCGTTAGAGGTGGCTGCGTGAGCGGTAAAGCAAATTATACCATAGGATCCAAGTAGTTAATTATCTAATCTTATCTGCCATGTTTTCCTGTGGGGATTCACTACATAACGTCACAGACTACGTAACAATGAAGCCAAGAAAACTGTGCTAATGCTTTTTTAAGTTCTTATGATTTTCAACATCGTGATATGGTATGCGTATTCATCGCGTCTCTATCTCAACAACGAATTGGGTAAAGGTACTCTGCTGCCATCGTTTATAACTTTTACCAAAAGGATTATACATTTACTAGCTTTCCGCCCGCGGCTTCGCCCGCGTGGAATTTTGTCTGTCACAGAAAAACTTTATCGCGCGCGTCCCTGTTTCAAAAACCGGGATAAAAACTATCCTATGTTCTTTCCCGGGACTCAAACTATCTCTATGCCAAATTTCATCAAAATCGGTTGCGAGGTTTAAGCGGGAAAGCGTAACAGACAGACAGACAGACAGACAGACAGAGTTACTTTCGCATTTATAATATTAAGTTGGGATTCTAATTTCGCTCTTATTCTACTATTCTTCAACGGAAACTGAATTCATTGTTAAAACACCAACAATTTCTGTTTTCCACTGTACACCGCTGAAATATGCAAATGCCACTCTCGTTTCTACTTTCAGTCATGTTACATCTTCGTCGCACCGCACAAACATCTCAACAATACCTGCATTCAATTACCCAACGTTAGCGACAAACGCGAACCTCGGTGAAATCGCGGCGAAAGCGTTTGCGCAACTGTTCCTCGATCACAAACGGGAACAGAACAGCTCGGTATACAGGATGTTGCTGTAAGTAAGGATCAAACAAAAAGGATTGATTCTACGGCTCAAATGCAACAACTTTCTCCAAGAGAAGGAAGTTCAAATCTTCCAAAAATGTTAAACCTTTTCATATAAATTGGCCATTAGTATGTGGGTGTGGGGACGTCCTTTTTTCTGAGAATGTTGTTCCTGTAGAAAATTGCATTTGGATTTTGCACAGTAAATACTTACAGGGACAACTTGTATATTGCGAATGTCACCACCAATGGTACACGTCACCTTTCTCTGGACATAAATATGGCTCGCGTAACCAAAGCGAACCCTTCCGCAACTTTGTCACCACTCGTGACAGTAACTGCACCCGCTTCGAGAATTAATAGTATCGCCAGTGAAACTGCCAATTTATGGTCTAACACCTTTTCCTGAATTCGTAACGATCTGGACACAGAAATAATCCTAAAGGATGCTAAGGAAATTACAGAAGGCACAATATTGACATCTTCATTGGTTGCTATGAAGAAATTTTTGACGATCTTCGTCGTATTAGTGACAGAAGGTCGTCGTAACATGCAGAAAGGTAATCTTATATGACATCAGTACCTATCCGATTACAGCTTTCGTAAGGCATGTTGTAACACTTGTAACGACGAAACTTAAATCCTGACTATAATTTTATCGTTAGAGTTAGTTACTTTTAATAGTACAAGTGATTATATTGGCAAAAGCAATTTTAACTTTCAATATTTCTACATCATTATTGACCTGGTATTTGAGTTCTAGATAAACAAACAGCTGCTGATAATATTGTAAAACACCGTTTTAAACACTTGTTGTTTATTTGATCAGTCGATTGTTATCACGCTAAGATTGGTGCCAACATAGTTTCATTGTATCATTAAACTAATTTGAAACTGATAGAGGATTTAATTATATCTTCTCCCAGCAATTAATTATGCAAATTATGAAAGCCTCAGACAAGCATAGTTTATTATGAAGTTACAATTAGCATTTACAATTAATTACATTACATATTCTTTTGAAACCTTGCGCTTCGTCAGAGAGGAGACAAATACACATTACTTATATCGCTTTATATTTTTTATACGTCAAGACAATTTTCCTTTAATCGTTTTAGCTCGAGTGTTTCTAATTGATACTGAATTCTACACGGAATAAAGCAATCAATCTTTTTTCGATACTATACAGTGAAATGTCGATATTGTTATCCATAACATATATTATTAGAAAGATCTAAAATTCTTCCAACTGAATCCATGTAAATTTTATGTTTCAAAATAGACTCGCCGGTTCTGATAGTTTAATCATCAAATAAACCAGTTGTTGTCGAAGAATGAAGGAGGACGAGATAAACACCGTGACAGGCGATTATTATTATGAATTTGACAACAAAATTATTCGTGCCAATATTGGCGTTACGTCTTCGTCTAGCCGTCTCGTTACCGTTTGCGATGACAATTGACAATACAAATTTAATACCAATTCTGTTGCGCAATCCATTCGACACTGTTTGGGCGATCGGATTTAGAGAGCGTTCGAAAGTGGACCACGGAAGCGAGAACCGGGCCATTGGGTGAAGAGAATCTACAAGTAGGTAACCAGACTGGGGCCTGATTACCCGTTTATCAGACCTTCTGAAAGCTAGCACGGTGATTTGACCTTTGTAATAATTGAAATAAGGGCGCCGGATCCATTCGCGACAGTACAACAAATTGAGAACCGTAAATTAATTAAATTACATTTGATTTGACTAAAAGCCAATTTCCAGTCAAGTATGATCGTTTATATGAATGTGGTGACCTATTTGGATAAATATTCACAGATTATAAAAAATCGTGCACCAATTTGTCGAGGAAATATTTCCTTGACTTATTAAGTATCCTACTTTGAGTAGAATGATTTATTGCGAACTGAATACTAAAATTACCCCAGTTAATCTGGATTACGTGGACGATCATCTCATTATAAATTATGTGCTGTCTATTGCTCATGCTTCAAAATCTTACTTTCAACCTTATTATCGAGTAGGTCACTACAACGGTCAATTATTTCATCGCACGATCGAAGTTGCGGCACGTTGATGTTGCTCAAACGAATTACATCTATATGTGCCATCCGAGTAACTGGTACGCGAACGTTGCATCCATGTTTGAGACCGAGTTTAAATAAGTCTTTTTGTACCTTATTAATCAAACCTGTTACATGTTCGACTCCGTTCTCCTCTGGTATGCTGAAATCATCGCGGTATACCTCTGTAATGATATGTTAACTTTCAGTGTTATCGTTTACGTTAATGATGATTGAAATCTTTCTAATGACTGGGAAAGAAGCATGGAATGCTAGAAAGTACCGACAATTTCCGCCGTGAAATGTCGGGAAGTGGCTGTCGTTCAATTTATACGAGTAATGTAGATCTTATCGTTATTTGTTTTTATTAAACTAACCTCGTATTATGAATTGCTTTCATGTCTTTAATGGTTTTAAAGATTTGTTTGTCGTTCGTTCAAGCTGGGATTTATTTTAGTTTTAATTGCTTTGGCAGGAACAGTAACCATATATATCCATAATTTCTGTTTTTCTTTGCGAAATTCGAATATGCTTAAAGCCCCTTATCAGATTATGATTATTATCTCCCGCCGTCTTACTTAGTTAACCTAGTTACAAAGTATTTGTGTTTTTGCTATCCTGACCTCGTTTCTTACTTTGCTAGCAAATTTTCCTACCTAAACGNTCTAAACGATAGAGATAAAAATGTACTTTCTGCGATCCAACTTCACAGCGCCTGATCATTTAAGTAAGGCCAAGTTATCTGACTCGGTAAATTTGCACTTGCACACAACTTAGGAGTGAGTAACTTTAACTTCTGACTTAATGAAAGTTGTTTAGAAAACTGGTGCCGTTTTAAAACGGTTAAGTGATCTCGATTTGGTTGATCGAATATTATTTTCTAAAAATAAACTGAAATGGTGCCAGCTGAATATCTCTTTAGATCAATTGACCATTGGAAAGAGGTAATGAAGTTGACTGAAGAGCTGACGCCAGATTGATGAAGTCTAGAGTAGATTTTGCAAAACTGTGCTGTAAACTAATTGCTTTCGTCAAATAGCGGTAGTAGCTGTTGTTAATAAAACGAGCGCTCGCTCACTTTGTTATTCATTGCGCACTGTGACATTGTTTGGTTTGTTAAACATAATATACTTTTATCTCACATTCTCTGTCGGGATCATAAATTATTCATTGTTCTTTTTTCGCTTCTTTGTTGCTTTGAATAATAAATTGAATTCCGCAATCGGCTTGTTTTTTAAACAATAATGTCATCAGCGTGCGTGTGTTATATGCAACATCAGATGTTACGATTGCTATGAGCGTTTTGTTTTGGTGTTTGGTGCTGAAAAAACTAGTTTGGAAAGTGCACTGCAGCTGTCACTCGTCAGTTCGTCACACGCAACGCATCGCTTGCTCGCTCTACATTTTCGTTTAGAAGAGCATCTTGAATGTTTGAGTTATCAACTCCTGCATTTAACTTGATGATGGAGATAAATTAATGATGCTTGATACACTGCCGAAAGGAGGTTGCGATTTTAATTTTAATATTCTAGGAATTTCTAGTAGTCAGTATCAGTAGTAAAATGGCACATTCGGCACTTTTATTAACCATAACAATCCACGGCGTAGCTACATGGCTTGCGGCTAGACTGTTGCTTTATTTCTCTGACTAATTTAAGCTTCGTCTTCTCATGATGCCCATGAGATTATCTAACAAAAACGGTTTGAGTCCTAGTGGTTACATTAGTCTTTTGACAGCCACAATCGCGTATCAAGTTCTTCTGCGCAACGATATCCTCATTACGCCAATCAAGCCGCATTAATTTTTTACTGCCACGTTTAGACAGCTATTTCTAAACGAATTCTTAATAGACAGTTGTGCAGAGTAGTCTATTTTTGTCTTCGAAATTACATAATTACATCTCTTTATACAAGGCTTAGATTTTTATCGGCTAAGTTGGTATGATGCCTAATTAGAGATTAGTTTACAGTTTTCACGCTCTCTTTCGTGTCTGTGATGATTTGTGGCTCGTGATGATGTATTTATAGATGACAGTTGGAACTCGGTCAATACTGTTAAATTCTTTACTGATACGGTATAATTTGGCCATGACCTAATCAGGAAATATGTCATGTTATCAACAAAAATTGATGCTCAATGTTTGGCAGATGGTCAGTCTGTTAGTACAGTTCGTGAACGATTGTATCGTACTTAACAAATTCGCCAAGTGGATTGTGTCACGTGTTGAATTTAAGCAGGTACTCACGTTTTATTACCAAATTAACGTAACATGTGGATTTGTTATTATAGCTGGTGTTGTTGATGCCTAATTCTGACTTTGACTCGCGCAATTAACGGTTGCGGTCGCATAACGAAGTTCTAACTGAACACTGAACAGTAAATAATTCGCATTATACAAATTCCTTGACTCCACTTTAAATATCGTTCGTTAGGTTTATGACTTTTACTACTAAGCAAAATTTAATTTTGTGTCAGTTCTTATTTTATATCAATTTGCTGTGTCCAAGCTGTTAAATAATAAAGTTGTTTACACTTTCTTTCATTTGATGTAAAAGTAGACTAGAATATATTCCTAGCCAGCTATCGAAAAAAAAACTAGCTTTGAAAATATTATCATTGATTCATTGTGTATGTTTTCCTAGCTAGCTATCGCGAAAAATACTAGCCTTGAAAATATTATTATNTCACGAAATTAACGGTTGCGGTCGCATAACGAAGTTCTAACTAAACACTAAACAGTAAATTCGCGTGAATGAAACACAGTGACGTGTTAAATCAAATTCATATACAAATTCCTTGACTCCACTTTAAATATCGTTAATATCGTTAGGTTTATGACTTCCATCTACTACTACGCAAAATTTCATTTTATGTCAGTTCTTATTTTATATCAATTTGCTGTGTCCAAGCTGTTAATATCCCTATAATAAAGTTGTTTACACTTTCTTTCATTTGATGTAAAAGTAGACTAGAATATATTCCTAGCCAGCTATCGAAAAAAAAACTAGCTTTGAAAATATTATCATTGATTCATTGTGTATGTTTTCCTAGCTAGCTATCGCGAAAAATACTAGCCTTGAAAATATTATTATCATTATGTATTTTAATTTTTGTCATTACATCATCAATATCGGCACCAAACTAGATGTCGTTGACTGATTGAATATTCTGTTTACCGATGACATCATTGTAAAATAAATAAACGTTCAGGTTTAGCAAATAGTAATCGTCCTAAGATCGCTTCCTGTTAAAAACATGCTAATTATAAATTATAATAATACGGATTTTAGATTGTGACGTCAGTAAGTCCCTATATTGTGTGGCTATCTGACGCACTAACGTCAAACTTGTTTGGTAAGTAAGACGCACATTCGGCGATTGTTTTGATGATATCGTAATTTCAAACGTCTATTTGTTATTTTTTATTCATTTGGGTCAGATTGTAAGCGATGGAAACCAGATAGCTAGCTTAACGTACCTTAGCAAAACATGTGCGTATTATTGTGTATTGTGTATTATTGTGTATTGTGTGTCTCATGCGTCATATAAAACTTTTTGCTAAACATAACGTTTTTTTGTGGAAATTTTTTAATAATAAAATAAATATAATGGAAAAATATTATTTATAGAGATCACGTACATATTAGCTTGCTATTGGTAAATCTTTTTCTGACAGAGCCTCAATATAAAAGTGGTTATTTATTGACATCAGCAATATACAAATTTTATTTGAAAAAAAAACAAAAAAAATCTAAGTTTGTATAAAAAAAAAACAAAATGAGCATCGCATAAAACCATAAATAATAAAACGTCAAACCGCGAAAACGGTATCATTGCCGTCTATAAAAAGAACTCAAAACGTAATCCCGAATACGGCAGCATTGTAAATCAATTCAGCGGTTGCTACACGGTCTGCACTAGCAATGGAAAGGCAAAAGTTGAATTACGTAACGGAATTGTGTAACCGCACGGTGAAAGAAGTGGTCTCACCAGCGGGCTTGCAGTGTTGCAGCCGGCATGGTCATGACTAGCCGACTGCGCGACTTGTATCGCGCCACGCGTTAAACCCAGTTCAAACAAAACATTCCGTGGTACTGTGATTAATCTTAATAAACCTGACGGGAGTGTGTCTAACCCCCTCCTTGCCGTGGATTTTTAGGTATCAATGCTTGACCTAAAGTGGAGTTGTTTAGAAAGCACGTCGCCTCTTTTGCTTTTGTTTGCGAAGGAGCTTATGGTCACTCGGATGAGGTTTACGTCCAAGTTTTAAACTCTTGAGTGCTTTTTGTTTATTTTGACCCCAGATTCGCATATTTCCAAATGTTTTTCACTATCTTGAATGTTAACTAACGAATTTTCATAAAACATTTTCCTCAATCCTTTGCAAAATACCTTCATGAATTAATCATGAGGAAAAAGGTTTTTTGTAGAAAATTTGAGGAATACTTAGGAAAAAAAAATTACTGACGCTTTCCTTACTGTTATATTATGGCTCTACCTACTCTATTCAATTTCATCATCACGTAAAGATCTCTATTTTCTAACTTAGTTTGTAAAAACAGTACACAGAACGACTATCAATCTATATATATAAAAATGAAACCCGTTTCGCGTTGTCACGGCATCACGTGTGAACGGCTGAACCGATTTCGATAATTCTTTTTTTTAAATGTTTGTGGAAGTCCAAGGATGGTTCTTACGGAAAAAAATATTAAGAAAATCTCTACGCTAAGGCGGTACGAAGTTCGCCGGGTCAGCTAGTAGATAATAAATTGTCATGATCATTTATTTATAATAGCCATAATAGGATTTAATTGTATAACAGAAGCCTGTGGATGCGACATGTATTTATTGCAAAGTCAACTCTATACTGTTGTTATACGACTCGAATCACGTAGAGCCCATTCACGCCCACATGAACAGTTTCTACTCGACTAATTGATCGAAGTTTTTTTTAGTAATCGATTGTATCGTTACTTTAAAATGTTATTCTTACGTCATGATGACCTTAATTAATGCGTCAGCAGATTTGCGGCTTCTCAGACCAATCTTTGTACCGTAACTGGGTCAGCGTTCTTTCATAATGAAACCAGACAACCAGTTTTACATTATGTACAATATTGTTGTTTCTTTTCTCACTTGACCGTTGCCTCATTTATTCTGAGGCTGGTCTCCTTTTTGGTAACATTCTGACACCCAAAATTCTGTTCAATTAAAAGAAAAAAGAGAAGTCAACGAGAACCATATTCGTATTGTTTACGACAGAATACGACGAATTCCTAAATATTCACTCCATAAAGACGTTTTGTAAATAGGCCGATGTTGGCATAAGTTGTTGGCATAAAGTCTAAAACACGCATCTTTGGCAAACTACACTGTGTGATATTCCAAGTAGAACTTTAACCTCATAAACATAACGTCTCCTATCATTTCTGATAAACATCGTTAGTTTGGTCTACGTGTATGGTACAGCATCTGTCATATTTCATGTAGGCATAGCCGTGAACTTTATTTCCTACAAATAAAGGTCAGTTTTAAGTTAAAAATGTAGCGCCCTTCCTTGTTTTAATATTTCCGCAGTTATTTTGATGTATTTCTCTTGGTTCAATATCAAAATAACGAGACAACTTCACTGATAAATTGCATAAACGTGATTTTGTGAGAACATTCCCTAATTACCGAATAGCATATTTCGTCAATAGATTTTGTCATTTTCCTCTTACCAATTAAATTGCGATCTGGGGGCACGGCAGTGCCCCCACCAAGTCGAGCAAAAAAGCGGCACGGCCGTACCATCCTTTTCTCGAAGCAATTCAGGCCATTTTCGACCGCCTGTAACTTCGTTGTGGATGATATTTAACATTAAACAAAACACTTGTGTCTAATGATACCTGTTGAACCATGTTCATTTAATACACCAGAGGTTACTTGTGTCAAGAACTTAAAATACTTCATAATTTATAATCAAGTGGCTACTTTTAAGTGTTAGTTTAGATAGATAGTTATTTATAGCTTGGGCAAGGCAGAAAGTCCATCGATTCAATTTAACTTTAACTATCAACTATCAGGCCACTCAACTTTGTCATGTGATTGAAATAGTTGCAACATAATTTATGGACCAGTTCAATATTCAGGGGCCTACAAACGCTAATTTAAGAAGCTCATTAGTATGCTAAGTATGGTCAGGATATAATAATTATAAATAACATTGATTAATAAGTCATTAAAATTAAACATTGAATCATATACACTAAAAGAGTATGAATTGTTTCATTCTGAAACACTGTGCTTTTTTTGTCTTTTTTACATCAAAACAAAATGAAAATACATTCGGTAGCTAAAACGGTTTACATGATGTTTAGAGTAGAATAAATAAGGAATAGAAGTAGAATAATAGTTGCGTTATAAAGTACCTACGTAAATTAGCCTCCCCGTCTGGCCAGTGTGGGGAGTGTAGGCCAAATCTCCTATTTGCCTTTTAGTAAATTAAAGAGCTTCTGTATAAGCTCTGTATGGGCATGGTACATAGTACGCAGAACTGACGGCCGATGGGGCAGAAAGGTTCTGGAATGGAGGCCGCGTAGCGGAAAATGCAGCGTGAGACGTCCACCTGCAAGGTGGACCGACGACATCGTAAAGGTAGCAGGGAAGCGCTGGACGCAGGCCGCTACCAATCGATCGACATGAAAAGCATTGGGGGAGGCCTATGTTCAGCAGTGGACGTCCTATGGCTGAAATGATGATGATGAAATTAAAGAGGCTCGTTCTTCTGAATAGAGACTCAATGATCTGATGATGAAGCAAGAAGTTTTTTTATCTTATGAACATTGCAAATTATAAGATACCGAGTGCTAAATTAAAATCCAAATACAAAAAACTAATAGCGCCCGCTTATGTTATACTGTCTGTCACGTTCATTTATTTTGTTTGAAGATGACAATTATGTTTGCATTTTATTAGCACCACTTGTGTCAGTGTCTAGAATAGTTTGTGAATGTTTACGGTCCTAGGTTAAGACAATAGTTCATTATCTCCCTACATGGCACTCCGTGGGAGTTTTCATAGTTTAGTTTCTCAATAACTTTTTATTCATCATATCATATTGTGCGCGAAACAAACGCCTGTAAGTTGATTATAAACTTTTCTATTTTCATTTGTAAAATGTTATCAACATTTTAAAAAGTAAAACACTTTCATGTCTCTAGCTTTTAGCAAAAATTTAATCATAAGTGATTTTGTTTATCTAAATATTGGCTAGCCTATAAAACCTAGTCTTGGAACCTTGGAAGAGCAGTCGCCCGGCAAGCGGAAGGTCGTGGGTTCAATTCCCGCCTTAGGCAGTTTGATTTTTTCAAGTTATTTATAATTTTCAAAATAAAACCTAGTCTAATCTAAAGCTTGATTTTCAATGCGTGGTTTTTCGNATTTTTCGACTTTCAAAGCGAGATTACAAGACAGCTTTAAAACTTTAAAATGACAATATTTACATAATAATGCCAAGAAACAATTATGCATTAGATAATTAATGAGCTAGATCATCACGAACGAAAGAACACTACCGGCATTTCAACACGTGCTAAAATTTTATGCGAAATGCAATCACAAATATAACTGCCATTGCAATGGAAATCTTGCTGCGCTGTAAAAAAGTCTAGATTCTGATAACAGCAATAGTGAAAGAAATTCGATTTCTTAGTAGACGCACATCGACCGGCTGATGTTGATTGTCTTCATTAAATTTATATTTGCGCGTAAAAGTGAAGGCTTCCAGATTCTGCAACATTTCTATTTTGCCGGGTACATACATAACTTTAATAGACAACGAGCCAATTCCACCAGCCCCCTTCCATCACCGGTGAACCAGACGCAGGTTAGCGTACCATCCCTAATTGTCGATATTCCACCAGCTCGCACTAAGCGTTTCGATGACTCTTTTATAATGCGAACATCTAGGAACTGAATTCGCTGCCTGCTGCTGTCTTTCCCGAAGACTATAATCCGGGCCTTTTTAAGGCGAGAGTGAATAGGCACTTACAGGGCAGATATGTACCATCCTAGACTGCATCTCACTTAACACCAGGTGCGATTGTGGTCAAATACCTGCCTCGTTCGTTATGCATAAAAAAGATTTTTACCAAACAAAACGGTCATAGTGGGCGTCGAAAACTACGTTTACCTCGGATCCATATAGGGTCGTTAGAGTATAAGACAGCCCTTTAAGGTTAATAGATTTGTTTACATCATTAGCTGTTGCCGATCTTGCGAAATATCTTGCCCAATTAAAACTTCATACCACACATTTTCGTGATTAACAATTCAAATCCTCACTGAAATTCTGTTTATGTTTTTAATTATCTACTTTCAACCTTACCTATCAATCAAACGATAAGCATTTTCGTCATGTTGTCATGTCTAATCATTTACAGTGGCATAATTTTGTTTAATTAACATGTATTGTATAAATTACATAGAAGGTATAGACCGTTTCATCCACGAAGACGCGCCCTACCATTTTTTCGCTAATGATTGGGTGTTATCGGTACACGCTAAATTATTATTCATGAGTGTTGTTCGAATCAAACTTCTCGCACCCTGCGCTTCCTTCGACCAAAAATTGGCGGGGCGCGTCTTTATGGATGAAAAGATCTATACTGGCTATTAAATACCTTTTCAGTCTATAAATATAATATTGTAATCTGTCTGATGATAGTAACAAATTATTTCTGCCTCATTCAATAATGTGACCTATTGCAACAGACGTAATAAAAAGTGCCATAAATGTGTTTTATGTCTTTGTTACATCTGCACAAATAAGTAGCAATACTATAAAATACTCTACTATTAATTCTTTGAACACAACAATAATGTTGAAATGGCAGATCACATTGAAATTTTTATGGAATGTCATCAGCATACAAATAAAAAATACGTCTCTTTACACATTTGTAAAAGTAAATATCGCGTAAATTCGTCATTAAGGCTCATCATAAGTAATTGCAGTAAGGTTCTGTCCAATAATTGTGGAAAAAACCCGAGAGATCGTCAAAAGTCGTCAGTTTAACTGAAATATATCTTAATTGTCCAATTAAGTCTTTTCTTCAATGTCAGATTTCCCTCTTACACAGGTCAACGACCCAGAGACCAAGATCTGAGATAACCTCATGGTCGAAACTGACGGCTGACGTGACCTGTCTCTTGATGCAACTCCGTTCGATATTTATTTAAAATAATTTTAATCGAAGGCACGGTATCGAAGGTCTCCTTGAAAACAAACAAGTGACTGCTAACTCGAATATTGATATAACAAATTGTGAAAGACTTCGTCTTAAATTACTGGGATTCTTCACTAATACCACAGAATAATAATAAGTACAACCAAACTTCAATTTATCTGTAAACAGCAAGAAAAAAATTCATTCACACTATTACAAATACACATTTGCTTGGGATATTTCACACTGTAATTACACCATTGAACTTTAGTGTACTTTGTGGAAGTATTGCAAGACATAATGATGTCATTAATGTCAACCAAAAAGTTGCAACCACAATTTATTCTTTCGAGTAAGTGAATTTAGTACACTTATGCTGTTTTCCAGTAAAGGAAGCTTATGATGACACAGGCGTTATTGTGTCACTTTAGGCTCGTGTTTCAAGGCTTATAGTTTGTCGAAGGCTAAAAGCAAACATTTGAAAGTACGTCCTAAAGCCATATGAGTGTCTCACGTGATCCCGAGGAAAATGGAACGTGACATCGACAAAACGTGATCTCCAATTGACGTCTTGTATCGCTATTTTGATTTAGTCCAATCGCACCACGCTTTCAATCTAAAACAATTGTATGAAACGATGTACTTTTCCGATGCATTTATCATTGATTGCGATTGTGTGTAATCTTGTCCATTGTCGAGTTTTTCCTTTGCATGATTAACATATTTAATAATTCAAATAGTTTCTTTTTTTTCATCTCAACGAGCAGACTTGTTTGATCTATTCATTGTTCATTGGCTTTCTCTTTATATCGGTTTATTATTTCAAATTAATTAATCACATCATTAAACTTCTCTTCTCAATGACGCATAAGATCTGTATCACGCATTCCTTTAATACGGTTCAACAGTGTAGTGCAGCCCAGCTCGCTTGCTCTCTTCAAGCTAGTTAAACATTGTCTAGCATCTTATGCTGTTGCAATACGGGTTATTTTGCAATTGAAAAGTATGGTCTGGTCTGTTGCCTGTACTTTACCATTCATCGAGCATTGATGTGCGTACAAGACAGGCAAGGTCGATCCGTTAGGCGTCTCATGCGCACCGGCTTTCGAAACAGTTCCGCCAGCCTTACTCGGTTTTCTCTGGCCCACTAGTACGTAGGAAATCGAATCGAGCCTGCAGCAACATAAACGTTTTTTGAAAGTTAATATCAAATAATGTTTAATGGAAAGTCCACTCTCTACTCCGCCTCCTTTTTAATAAACATCGCATCCAATTTTCGAAACAGTTCAAAAGATGTAAAAAATGATTTATGTTTCAGCACCATCTAAAATAATTATCATCTATTTATGTTCATAAATCAATGCTATGACTACATGTCCGACTGACTGCGTGCTCATACGCCGAAGTCATGAAAGTGTGTTAAACGTTTTTGTTTATCGTCCTAACATCTTCTAACCGAGAAGTATGTTAATGTTGTTTTTCCCAGATATACATCTTTAATTTAAGTTTTATTTCTCTAAAAATAGTTTGGAAGTTGTTTTAAAAGTGTTTTGTTTATTATGCCAAAATATTTGCAGATTATCACTTTTGTGTTTTTGAATAGTTCCAAATTTTGCAATCCATTCGTAATTTGTTGTACCTATACTTATTGTATGTATCTGACTGTATTCTCATTTCACAATATTGTGTTATTGTAAGAACCCTGAAAGCAACATTTTTGCATATTGATCAGATTTTTTCTTAGAAACCAATTAATGATTGTTCAATATTTTCCGCGCCGTTCACTGCGTTGAGCTGGTGGGAATTTACACTGCAGGGGTCAACTACGGATAATAGCCTCAATGTGGAAGCTGTCACACCGCCCTTGGCTTTCATTGCAGTCGGTCGTTTATGTTGTGGTCTCGTAATCTCGTTTAAAATACATTAAGGCCTATGCAGATAACCAAGATCGCACCGCGTAAAATTGCTTTCCACCGCTTGGGGTGCAACCAGTGGAACCGGTACGAGTCAATATCCTCCAAGACCGCTTTTTCAATAATACCTCCAACCTTCACGAAGGTCGATGCCTGAATTCAATTATACAGATTACTGAAAGGCTTCTGTGGAAAATTTGCGCGCAATATTAATGCGGACAATTAGGAGAGGTGACACATTCCCGTTCAGATGTTTATGTTATTGTCTTTGCAGTTGAAGTGATACTGAATTATTTTGAATTGTGAGTGATAAGTGATGTGGTGATAATGTCTTCGGGTGTATGGGATCTCATGCCGGTGCGATGCCGATGGATTGAGACGTTGAGGCACTGTGGGAAGACGCTGCTGCGTCGGCAAAGACGACTCCTCAGAAGAATCAAGAAGGTAATCTGTCATTAAAAGATCTGATATGGGAAATAATAACAGCTACTGTTTCCAGTCAGGAAATAATAATACAGTTGATAAATAGTAATAATAAAAACAGCATTGAAACTGCCGGTAATGACAGCCAATCTGTAATAACCGCATAAGCAATACCGGAGATGAAGATGTAACTGTAAATTCTAGATCGATCCAGTATGAAAAATATTATTTCCCGGTAAAGTAATTATTTGTAAGTTATAATAATTTTTTGTTGTATTGTGTATACATTTTTATATTCTTTTTTTTAATGAATATTATGAATTATGATCCATATTTGAAGTTTTAAAAGACAGGATCCATATTTGAATTACAAATTATTGNTAATTAAATCCATTCTTATTCCCTTAAAATGTATGAAACTTGTACCTGCTTTCTACTTCTACTAATAGATAATTTTATTGGCTATCGCATGATATAAAATTTTAGCTTATTAGTATTAAGCTACCCACGCTATCAGTTGTTTTTGAAGGAAGAGGTGAAAACTTAAAATTCAAAACTTAAATCCTTGTAATTTTGCGAGAAATGGGTCAAGCCCTAAATTTGAAGTATTTTCATCGATAAAATTGTCCATAGATTACGCCCTTAAAGTTTGATCACTACATGCCCGGACACACTGTATAATAAAATCCCAGAAAACTTGAAACAATTACATAATGTTATGTTTAAAAAGAAACTTAAACATTTTCTAATTGACAAGGCCTATTATACTGTACAAGACTTCTTGAGTGACAAAATTTGACTAATTTTAATTTTAATTTTACTTTTATTATCAATTATCAGATGTGCCTATTGTTATTATGAATTTTAATGTATTATTTGACATTCTTACTTGACATATCATTTACATGCCAATATCTTGGTAAAACATGTTGTACCTATCACCTGTTATAACTGTAAGACCAAATCATGTTGCTTTGTAATATGTTTTCACACATGTTTATGTAAATAAATATCTTTATCTTTATCTTTATGAAAAATATTATTTCCCGGTAAAGTAATTATTTGTAAGTTATAATAATTTTTTGTATATACATTTTTATATTCTTTTTTTTAATGAATATTATTACAAATTATTGTTAGCAACACAAATTTTTGAGAGTTGAATCGAATAAACAATCACCATTGTTTTCACAGGTTTGTGAACATTTTTAAGTATTAACGTTCCAATGTCAATAGGTAATTCACGCCACTAAACTGATATTTATTTATTGAATTTAAATTCGACTTCTGAATGTCATCAATCGTACATGAGTTGCGAAATCGGAGAATCATCGGTCATTGTGTATCGTGCAATACGACGAAACACAAAAGGCTGGGGTTGTGAAACAGATCGAAGTGTCCACTGAGCATTGTTTTATTAGTATTTAATTAGATGCACTGTCAGTTGTTCTTAGTGAATCGTCTCTAACGCTCTGCGCTAGCTCTTATTGTCAAGTAAGTTTTTCATGTTTTGTTTACATTTTATAGTATCAAGATAACTGTTCTAAAGTATAAATAGTTCAAAAATATTTCGAGAAATTTCTGAAATATTTTTTTTTTCAATATAGGAATGAAAGTATCAAGATTTCATTCATTCATACTAAGTTTACAATTGACTGATACAAATAAGACACTATTTACGACGATTATTTACTACTTGTAAGAACTTATAAGTTTTACTAAGCACTGCATTTTTTTTCATTTCACGACCGTTGACCCTGCCCCAGTTACGTTGTTGATAAAACATCCGTTGTTAGTGATAAGGTGCACTTAAAAAGTGATATAATTCAGTTCCTTTTAATTACAAAATTTTAATAAACGAAACTTGACCTCTACTTTATTTTAGTCTTGTTCTGTAGAAGTAAAAAGTCTTCCAAATTAAGTGCTTACATACTTTAAAGTACATTCCAATGTCAATAAACTGTATTACACAGGTTTTAAGATTTTATTGTTTGCTAAAAATCTAAAACGGGCTTCAACATTAATAAAGTCTACGTAGATTCTCTAATTGAATTTTATGTAAGTAGACATCAAAGGACAAGAATTTTAATTAAGTACACAATAAAATACAATTGTATTATGATTAATAAAAGCTTAAGATGTTTTATTGGAGAGATGAAAGTAAGGGTGAGGTCTAATTTTACAGTTTAATTATTTTTCTCTTGTCGTGGTCTGAAATGCTCGAAATGTCACAGAAAGTTTCTGTAGGTTGTAAAAACTGATTATACGTCGTCTCTTGTTGTGGATTATGAAAAGTATTAAACAAAATTAAAATTGTAGAGCCATCAAAGTTCATTGACATTTTTTCACCCCTTATCACGATTATCATTACTTCTTGGTATTCTTTCCAAGAGGTAGGTTAGGTACTTTTACTAAACAGATTCTCTTTCACTTACCAACAACGTATCAATAGCAAAAATTCGTGGCCCCGCGTAAGTTTTGCAAGCGACCGCTTGCGCCATAGGTGCGCCCGCGCACGCGTTGCCAAACTCGACCGTTGTTATAATATCGCCGGTTTCACTTCGCGAATCTTGAAGTATACTTACTTACACGTGCTCTCCTCAGGGTTGCCAGATGATCAGGATTTAGCTGGATTCTTCCTGAAAATCTGTATTTCCTCCCGACTCCCGAAAAACAACTTAGTTTAGTGATCCCGCCACATTTAGGCTGTAACAATGTTTAATGCTGTTGTTTTAATACATTTACTTTTTTGTTTCTTCGAACCAAAGTCCCAAAATTTCGAAAAGAAAAAACAGTTTTTCCGATAATAGGGTCATTCGATTTGGCAACCCTAGCGATTCTCTTCATCTTCGGATTTGCCCCGAGCGAATGTGGGCCGAGTTGAAAAAGTTTGTTTACCAAATTTTGGCGAAATCGTTTTCTCTGCAGTTGATGAAATAAAAATGCAGCACTTAACCACTTATAATTACGTAATATTTACTCAAAATTTAGCAGTTAGATCAACCTCTTAAAAACCGGATCCGACTTAGCTCGGATCTCAAGATTTGCATGTCATGTATCTTTTTAAGGTCTTCTTCTGACCTAGATTCTTACTGAGTCATTCTTACAGGTAAATATTAGACCTCAATGTTTAAATGTTAGTATGTAACTAGTATTTATTCTGTGGCATTATGTAAATGTTTAGCGAGTTCTTTGAAACTGTAATTCCCCTGTAGTGTTTAATGTATATTTTGTAAATATTATTACTGACCTATAAAAATGGGGCAAATAAAATTGGAATACAATAAATTGTAAGTTTGTTCTCTCTACTTATCACGTCTACATATTTTGATTCTAGCTCTTTTCTCAAAACAGAAAAAACTGTACCTTGGCTATTTTCCAGACATAATATTTTATGACAATAAATTAGCTTGAATGAACACATACAAAGTTTTACAGACCATCCTCAGCCTCAGGTCATTGGGTCGAGATGCTAAAAATATGCACGATGAACTGATGATTTTGTTTTTTTATACGCCCATAAACTCGTGCTACATTTATAACGTGTTTTACGCTTTGTAAATTAAAGATAAAGATGCAATATCTTTCGTTACACGAATTTGAATAGTTTTACTGCCAACCGGTAAATTGTATGTTTTCTTATTTTCTATCAGAATGAAAGTTTTACTTATCTACCAACTTTTTTGTAAACGTCATAGTTCAAATGGCTATGTATGCGTTTGACCTTTCATCCAATAAATACTTCTTTGTTGGGATTTACACATTTTTGATTGACAGCAATCTACAGTGCTAGTTTCACCACGACGAACGTAGTTTATTTCTTCGATTTCCTCAGTTCTTTTAAACTTATTTATTTATCCTAGTTAAATACATTTTGAGAGCTAAGTGAATATTGCTGTTAGTAGTACCGTATGTTAAAACAACCGTTTCACGAAACACCGAAAGAGTTGTCTAAATAAACGAAAGTCAATAACCCGATCGGATGTTGCTGCTAATCAGTACGAACATGTATGTAGTGCGATTGTTATCGGCCGATTATTCATACAAAGGAGAACAACCATTTTGGGCCCAAGTTTGTACAGAGTTGTACATTGGTAGGTTTTTGATTTTATATTACGCATACATTAGGGAGTATTTTACGGTAAAAATGATAATTTTAACTGATGTCGTAAGTCGTATACAATAATAATAACGAATTAATGATTTAATCTAAGATAACGTGAAATGGAACGTTAAAAGTCAATCGATTAAAGACTCAATACACTATACTGTCCCACCAAACTCATTGACAGGGGGGCGCCACCATCGTTCAACTATATAGTTTCTAACATGGCAAAAATCGAAACCAGCGATCCGGTATTGANCCTTTCAAGGAATGTATCGCTTTACCTGTCACCCTGTATTTTGTGATAATATTATTGCTGACTTGCTGACCTGTAAAAATGGGGCAAATGAACTTGGAATACAATAAATTTTAGGTTTATGTTCTTTCTACCTATCACGTCTATTTTGTTTCTAGCTCTTTTCTCAAAAGAGAAAAACCTGTACCTTGGCTTTTTTCCAGACATAATATTTTATGACAATAAATTAGCTTGAATGAACACATACAAAGTTTTACAGACCATCCTCAGGTCATTGGGTCGAGATGCTAAAAATATGCACGATGAACTGATGATTTTGTTTGTTTATACGCCCATAAACTCGTGCTACATTTATAACATGCTTTACGCCTTGTAAATTAAAGATAAAGATGGAATATCTTTCGTTACACGAATTTGAATAGTTTTTCTGCCAACAGGTAAATTGTATGTTTTCTTATTTTCTTTCAGAATGAAAGTTTTACAACTTTTTTGTGAACGTCATAGTTCAAATAGCTATGTATGCGTTTGACCTTTCATCCAATAAATACTTCTTTGTTGGGATTTACACATTTTTGATTGACAGCAATATACAGTGCTAGTTTCACCACGATTTCCTCGGTTCTTTTAATCTTATTTATTTATCCTAGTTAAATAAATTTTGAGATCTAAGTGCATATTGCTGTTAGTAGTACCGTATGTTAAAACAACCGTTTCACGAAACACCAAAAGAGTCGTCTAAATAAACGAAAGTCAATAACCCGATCCAATGTTGCTGCTATCAGTACGAGCATGTATGGTAGTGCGAACACTACACCGATTTGTTATCGGCCGATTCTTCATACAAATTTGAAGTCGACCCAACTATCAGCCAACTAAAAATCTGTAGTCTGTAGGTTGCCTAAATTATCTACTTCACTTCTGTAATGGTGCGTCCAGACTGGGCGAACGGGCTCGCGCGGCAAACTCCACATCCTGCTCACTCAAGAGCAGGGTGAGCGGGATAACCAGCGTGCCGCGCGAGCCCGTTCGCCCAGTCTAGACGCACCATAACACAAAAATCAATTCTACAGCACCTAAATTAAAGCTCAATTTCCTTTGTCCACAGGTGTACCTACACAGTTGGCGCTCCGCAGACGAGCTTAACATGTTGGTGGGTGCGAAGATCGGCGGCGCGACACCTCTGGTCATCGCCTGCAGGAACGGGCATTACGACGTTGCTGAGTACCTCATTGAGAGGTGCAAGGCGGATATTGAGCAGCCTGGATCAGGTGAGCATTATCTCATAGTTTCATGCCAGCTTCAAAGATGAAGCTCTAAATTCTGAATTTTGAGTGAAGCTACGGAAAAAAGCTAGTCTAAATAACCCTCCTTCTGGCTTGACTTACTTGACTTATAGTCCTATGTCCCCTAGATAGGGCAGAGGGCGTCCACAACAGTCCTCCATCGCGTTCGGTCTTGAGCTATGTGTTTGATCTCGCTCCAAGTCTTGCCGATCTTCTTCGCCTCGTCTGCCACAGTGCGCCGCCAAGTTTGCTTGGGGCGACTACGTTTGCGTTTTCCTTGGGGGTTCCAATCCAGAGCCTGCTTGGGGATGTGATCCTCCTTCTGGCGCAGTCGGGTAAATAGCTTGCTAAGTAGAACTCTAGATTCTGACTAAACAGGAGTTGATTATGTGCGAAAGAGAGGAAAGAAATGGTATCTTAAAGCGTTTCTAAGTATTCAATTTAGATAGGTAAGGTTATTTATTCTCGGAGAAAAGGGGCTCGTATTAAATATTTAGTGATTCGTCATTCTGTTTCTAAGAAATCTACTTTATCTACGAGATTTAAAAAAAGTACTGAATGAATACCCAGAAGATAGGCAGCTGTTTTATATGCGTGTGTTGCGAAATGTTTGTATACGAGAATGCTTCCGTACTCTCTGTCTTAATTAATTAGCATGTATTATTCCGAAAACGAAATAGCTGCGTCGTAAATTTTTCTGTAGAGCATATTATGTTCATTATGTAGTTATTAATATACCCGTATATCAGTCTTATTAAGTGGATATTATTTATGTTGTTTATCTCAAAAGTCTACAAACATTCTAGTACTAGCAGGTTGATAAAGAACAGCTCAAATAGTACTTTCATTTCTGTACACAAACTCTCCATTATAACTATCTATTACAATAAAATTACGTCTTCACAATAATAGTAAAACTGCTCTCGTAATTCCAACATTTAATTCTGTTGTAATTATGTTCTCTGTAACATTTCTTTGTCGAATGCTCGCGATGGCTNTGATGACTTTCCTATTGCGTCAATAGTTTGGCTGCTGGCCATTTCACCTTACTAAATAAACACCGCGGTTGCGACTCGCTCAACTCTCTGGCAAATGTGGCAATTGACAAACGTGTGAGCAATTGATTACATATTGTGGATTGTTAGCAGCTAAATGTGTGTAAAATTTAAATAGGCTCAGCTAAAGAACTCAGCATTTTACAAAGTCGTAGTAAAATTTATTGTTTGGAAGTTTGGTTTGAAAGTAAGGAAGATTGTAGTCTTATTTTTAAACTTTTAATCGATTTTTTCTTTGATTTATTTTGCGATCAGTCTGCTCCACATCTCGATTCTTTTGATCGAAATCGAATTTTTTGATTGACAGTTAACTCGATAAAAAATAATTGGTTTCTCAACGACAACATGGCAAAGCATGACAGAAGTTGTCAGAAGTCATTGTCTTAAAATGTCGGCGAAATGCTACCACAAAACATCATGTTTTCAATTAAAATCAAATATTAATTAATTTTCTTAAGGAAATTGTGTAAATTGTGAACATCATCATTAATAGAAGTGCTGTAAACAATGTGCCTGAGATGTTTGAGTTTTGCCGATTGCAAAAACGAGGAAAGAATGTGTACGCATTTCATAAATTTTCAACGCTAATGTAAACTTGTAGGAATTATATAGGAAGTGAAGATAATAGGCTATCAAGCAATGTTGGCTTCTTCCTTCGATTTGCTTGTAATAATATCCGGTATTATCAGAATTGTTTGTACGCTTTGGAGCTCACGGGTCAAAAGTGGCCCTGTCCTTTATAAGGCTTGCGTGGGGATACAGATCCAACACGTAGAGGCCGTTCTAAGCGCAAAATAATCGACAAAAGTGAAAGTGGTGCACATGCTGGATCTAGTCTCTGACTATATCATGGGATGTAGCCAGAGACCATCCCCAGCCTGTGCACAGGAGCTATTGCAGTTATTGGAGAATGGACTAGGGTTATGGATGAAGGATGGGTGGACTGGTTACTGGGCTATGGATGGAGACTACGGGACACCTGCCTGGTTCATAGTCTCGGACTGAAAAAATGGCAGGCGGTGTTTAGCCAGCGACTAAATGGGCCCCTCCTGGCGTCATGGGTCGTATAGACCGGACTGAGGGGCAACATTGGCGTCTGCCAGCTCAGGGGTGTAGAGAGGTGTGCTGCGCTTTCTCCGAAGTTACTCGCGGCGTTATGCCCTTTAACACTTCCACCCCTGGAGCATATAGCTCTAGCGACTCCACTCTGGCCGGCCGGTTAAGGCAAGCCAGAGGTTTATAGTTACTGTTTTCAATAAGGCATCATGCTATGTTTTCAAGACGGATACCGAATAACAGATATATTATTTTTCGGTAACCAGTAGACATCCTTGGAGGAGGCCTTTGTCCAGCAGTGGACGTCAATTGGCTGCAACGAAACGGGTTGGACGCAGACCGTCCGAATCCGTCACGAATTCTAAAATTGTTCCATGAGTGGATAATCCATTAATTTTCATACTACCTAGGTATTGCTTTATAGTGGAGAGTCTCAGGTAACAGGTTTCAAGGCGCCATCGATCGAGCCCAAAGCAAGTTTTCCCAGATTTCCACGCAACATGTCGCTTGCACATGATGCATGTGAATTATCATTAGAATGCCACTCAAGTAACTATTCAAGAATAGATTTAAGCAGATTTTTTTAATACTACCTTTTTTTATCTACATCGAGGAAGCTCTTGGGTTGTAGTCTAATTTGTACCTAAAAACGGGACTATTCTCACTTCTCGTGTCCACCGCTGCAACTCCTGTGTAGCCAGCTTGACTGCCAATAAAATCTCGAAACAGTGAAGGTAATTTGTACCTACTTATTAGAACCTAAAATAACGCAAAATTAAATGTAAAAAACCCATGGTCTACAAATTAAAGAATTACAGACCGACCTGTTTTCCGTTCAACTTTTATACTCTCCATAGAATCCATGTCTAAAATTAGCACTAAGTAGACATTTCTACTGTATTTGTCACTGTCAATTTGTCAGCCCTCCTCCAGGCCGGTGATTGACGAGGACTTACAACAAAAGCTAGACTGAAACGTGAATTATTCTAGAATGGTGTGAAGGTCGTGCTCACTGATTACCCAAGGCTCTCTCAAGGGCACGTTTACAAAGCTTATTTATATTTATAACCTTGTCCTTGGGTATTGATTGCGGTTAACCCTTAACAGAAGTGATGAATAAAACAATACGGCTGTTTTTGTTACTACCTTTTGATTGAAGTATAAATGGAATGTTCGCCTATAATGTAACAAGTAACAAGCTAAGATTTGATTTTGAATATTACGTTCATCTCAATGAAATCTATTTATTATAAATTTTCAATCTGATTAAGTTATTGCAAGTGCATACCAAGTGCACATGGATACAAACCACATATAACATATTGTTATCACAATTTATTATAAGTAAATGCAATTGCAATGATTGAAATATAGATAAAATCCTTGAATAAACGATAATCTTGATAACATTATGCCGGATGCATGAGTTTGTATGCACCGGGCTGAATGTAAAAAAAAAATATTTTTTGGAGCGTTCCGCACGCGTGAGCTAGCAGCTAGTGTATTCATTACTTTCATATGCAAAATCTTGTCGCGAACCCTGGTGAACCATTCCCTAGGCTTTACGGCATCATGTGCGTTGAAATAATGCAAAATATTACGTATTACGACAGATACAATAAGTCCTTTTTTTGTTCCAGTGACATTTGACGGCGAAACAATAGAAGGTGCGCCACCGCTATGGTGCGCCGCGGCCGCAGGTCACCTACAACTGGTCAGGTTGCTGGTTCGCGCTGGCGCGAATGTGAACTCTACGACGCGGACGCACAGCACGCCACTCAGGGCAGCGTGCTTTGACGGACACTACGATATTGTTAAGTTCCTAGTCGAGAACGGCGCTGGTGAGTTGGTCTACTGCATGCTTATGTAGTTATGTATTATGCCCAGGATGCGCGCCGTGATAAAATCTTATCAACGACAAATGTATGGGGTTATCGTGCAAATCGATAAAATGCCTTGATAAAAGTTTATACATGTCAATAATAATGGTCAATTTCACTTACAGTCACTTGATTTTAATATCACGTTTTTATCTGTGGCTATTAAACTGTCCGTTAAACAGCAAAAATTCATTACAATTGTTCCACCCGTTATTTTTCAATTATCTCGTCAAGTGTGCTAATTACTGACACGCCATTCGCATTCCAGACATAGAAATAGCCAACCGGCACGGGCACACGTGTTTGATGATCGCGTGTTACAAGGGCCATATCAGAATCGCCAAGTATCTGCTGTCTTTGGACGCTGATGTCAACAGAAAGAGTGTTAAAGGCAATACAGCGCTACACGACTGCGCTGAAAGCGGGTCGCTGCATATACTGAAGATGCTGTTAGGGCATGGCGCTACGATGGACGTTGATTCATATGGTAAGTTTAGGGAGAGTCTAACACAAAAATACTCATAAAACTCATTTTATTTTTTGCAATTAGGCCTTTAAAAACCACTTACACGTCCAGTATTAACTCTACCACTGCTTCGGGACAATAAATAGTCACTATTATCAACCCTTGAACCAACCGGGCAACATGGAAAACATTGGGGGAGGCCTATGTTCAGCAGTGAACGTCCTATGGCCAGGGCCGGATCGTGAATTTGTGGGGCCCTGGGCTGAAACTTCTTATGACGTTATCACGTAAAAATATCGTCCGTAAACCGACTTTACAGACAACTATTTTTTTTTTTCAAATTATGGCCTACTTTTTAGCGGGATCTGGGGGCCCCTTGTAACCCCGGGGCCCTGGGCTGCAGCCCAATCAGCCCATAGGTAGATCCGGCCCTGCCTATGGCTGATGAAAATACAGTATTATGTCGCATTATAAACACCTATAATAGTGGTTGTTACAATCGTGGTAAAGTTTAGCAGATTTCTAGTGAACTTTAGTCTTTAACTTTAATCAATACTGCTTTCCATCTAAGGTTTGGGCTATTTCTGTTAATTGATTTAGCCTCTGGAAGTGTAGACTTGGCTGGGCTGTTTAAATAATAGGGAAACTCAATTAAAAATGATTTAATATTGCTTTGGCTATCCCAAAGCTTCCACAAAGCTTTTATTGCATATCATAGTTAACATCTACCGCTTGAACGTATTAATGATACTTAAGGTTTCTTTACAACCAGATGTCCGTACTTTAGGCCAATTGTGGCTCTTTTTATCCTTCCATTTAACCTTTAAGATATATCCTGGTGAAGCCAACATTATGAAAATTGCATCGAGATTAGTTGCAACTTTTTTCAGATTAGTAGTTTTGATTACAGCACTTCTTAAAACTTAATTCGTTTATTGCACATTTTTATACAATGTTAAGTCATATCACTTGATCCTCATAAAAACAAATCCTTTTCATCTTTCAGGAATGACACCACTCCTAGCAGCATCAGTAACGGGTCACACGCACATAGTCGAGCATTTAATAAACGTGGAGTACGGTTTAGTGACGAGGCAGCAACGTATTGATGCGTTGGAACTCCTTGGAGCGACGTACGTCGACAAGAGAAGAGACATGGTCGGCGCGCTAGCATTATGGAAACGAGCGATGGATGATAGGTGAGGGAATAGATACTTTATTGTCCAGTAATAAGCGTGGAGTACGGTTTGTAACGAGGCAGCAACGTATCGACGCGTTAGAACTCCTTGAGGTGACGTACGTCGATTAGAGAAGAGACATGGTCGGGGCATTAGCACTATGGAAACGAGCGATGGATGACAGGTGAGGGAATAGATACCTTTTTGCCCAGTGATAAACGTGGAGTACGGTTTAGTGACGAGGCAGCAACGTATCGATGCGTTGGAAATCCTTGGAGCGACGTACGTCGACAAGAGAAGAGACATGGTCGGGGCTTTAGCACTATGGAAACGAGCGATGGATGACAGGTGAGGGAATAGATACCTTATTGCCCAGTAATAAAAGTGGAGTACGGTTTAGTGACGTACGTCGACAAGAGAAGATACCAGTAGGCCTAAGATGCGCGCCTTGATAACTTCTATCGACATCAATGTATGGGCAAAATCGATAAAATGGCGTGATAACCGCTTATCGCGGCGCGCATCTGAGGCCTAATGGTCGGCGAAATAGATACCTTTTCGCCTACATTAAAATCACCTTTGATGTCGATAAAGCGACTAAGGAACCAACATGTGCACGCTAGGTCTACCTAACCCGTCTAGACAGCGTGAGGAGTGTATGCCAAGTTCTCCGTTTGCTTCTGGTAAATTAGAGATAATGTTCCTGCAGTAACCTGAAGATGAAGTCACATAGTTCTTTTTGTCCACTTTTGAGTCACATATATAAGCCTCACGGGACACTCGTTTACTGCCCACAAGGAATCATATTCACGGGTGGGTTGAAGCACCTGGGTACGGGTAGCGCAGTACCAGTCGTTATGGAAATCCGTGGGGAAAGCCTTTATCACGGTAATAATAGTATTACCGTGCCTTTATCGAGCAGAGGACGGATTCGGCTGAAAAACGAAACGAAAAGTCCTCAAATATGATGTTCATCATCGTCATTTCAGCCATAGGACGTCCACTGCTGAACATAAGCCTCCCCAAAAGCTTTCCACGTTGATCGATTGGTAGCGGCCTGCGTCCAGCGCTTCTCTGCTACCTTTACGATGTCGTCGGTCCACCTTGTAGGTGGACGTCCCACGCTGCGTTTTCCGGTACATATTATGATGTTACCATGTTCTAAAATTATTCTTTCTTTTTTCTTCCAGATTTCCCGCCGACGGCACGGAACCCATTCCAAAGCCGAAAGACGTGCCGCGCATAGAAGCATACGACTTCGCGGTCGAGCCCAGCAACGCACAGCAACTGGAGGAAATACTAGCCGACCCTGATGCCATGAGGATGCAAGCTCTCGTCATTAGAGAAAGGATTCTAGGTACGACTAAACTTTCAAATTTTACACTGATATTTGGTAGATTACTTAGAGCGTGGGAAGTGTAGGCCAAATCCTCTCGTTATTATAGGATTCTAGGTACGTGGAAACTGTCAAACATAAACTTCGCCTATACTATAGTCTGGTCTGTGAGCACGTAGAATTTTGTCCAATGACCCTTAGCTACGCATCCTTAGCGCTCGCGCGTAATTATGTTGCTATCACGCTCGCACACTCACTGCGGGTGCCAGTCGCACAGTCGCGACAGCAATATAATTACGCGCGAGCGATAAGGATGGGTAGCTAGGGGTCATTGAACAAAATTCTACGTGCTCACAGACCAGGCTTTATATTATACTTATGTCGCGAGCAAAGGCTAAGCTATAAAAAAACAAAGAAGGTTTTAAGTCGAAAGACAAGACTGTTTGGCCGAATCTTTAAAATATAGCCCGACCAGGAACATAAAAACCCTCGCCATGATGCGGAAAATTAATGGTACTAATTTCTTTTAATGGCAACAGTAACTGAAAACTTCATTGACATGTCACCTTGCATGTCAGTCTATTGCTGTCAAAGTGTAAACAAACTTTATTTTAAATGTGCGCAATTGATTTTGTGAATTAAATTGCTAAAATCTTTTTATAGTCGTGAAAGAAAAGTGGTTCACAATGTGTTAAAGTATTTGTCGAAGAGAAATACTAAGGGTTCGGACAATATTTTCATTGAATAATGTTTCCGACAAAGGTTGTCAAATTGACTGACATGTTTATCGTATAGTACAGTCCACTATGAAAATTAGCTGTGGTTTGTTTCAACTACCTATTTTAAAGTTTTTTGTCACTTTCTAAGTGTTGAATTTTATGGATATGAGAAAGAAGTACCGAGTTTGAAGCGTTCATGAGCAGACATTGCAGTTGAATATTGAAGTTCTGATTTTGATTATTGATGAATAATAAAATAAATCCTACTACCTCGATTGATGGTTTCATTTAATTTATTTAAACTAGGTTACCTATAATAATATGTTTTCGTTAATTTATGAAAATATCAAATTAGCCTGTAATCCTGAATCCTGATACATAAAGTTAGCCTATTAATTTAACACAGGTACGACTGTACTCAGTGTTGCACTATCAAATGCAATTGAAGCGCCTCTATGCCAGGGTTTTTATGTTCCTGGTCAGGCTATACATATAGGTATGACGCAAAAACTACGCAAAAGGAGAAGCCTGCAATTGTTTTTCTTTATTGGCAATAAAGGAAAACCCTGACCATGAGAAATCAACACGTGGTTCGTTTAATGGTTCTTAATTTATTGCTAGTTATTTTTTATGATCCTTAATTCATGTCTTTAGCTCAATTCAGGGAGGAGACTAATAAAAAGTGATTATAAGATGATTGTTTACTGCGCAGACTGCGCTGAGTTTCCTTTAACGTCTTTTGGACCGGAGATAGTGGCTTAACTATACCATCCGAGGCCCGTGGCAAATTCCATGGTTTTTATTCAGGGGGGGACCATTTTCTTCTTCTCAAACCCTCATTTCGCGGAGTCTCTTTACGCACGTTAGAATGTACCTCGCCTCATGATCATCTGAGCTTAGCCTAATATTTTCCGACCCATCGATCGCTCGCACCGATTCACCATCAATCTCTAATTTTAAATGACCCCTATGAAAACAAAATTTCTGTTGCGTCATAGGCGTCACTTATTAAAATTAGGAATTGATAGTGAAATCGGGCATACGATTCATGTAAATATTATATGTCTTAAAAGCAACATTGCTCCAGTTTAGGTTCCATTCCAAGAATGCAAAATAAAGTTGCTTATTTAAACATATCGTTTCCAGGCCCAGCGCATCCCGACACGTCTTACTACGTCCGCTACAGAGGAGCTGTATACGCGGACGCCGGTCGCTTCGCGCGGTGCCGGCAGCTATGGCACCACGCGTTGGACATGCAGAGAGCTGTCCTGCCGCCGCTGTCACCGCTGACTCAGTCGAGCTTGTTCAGCTTCGCAGAGCTGTTCTCTTACATGCTGGCTGAGAGAGCACGTCCTCCACTAAGAGGTAAGTCAATAGTCTAGACTAGAACATTCCACTCAAGATGACAAGAATCTAGAACATTCCATTAACTCGGGAAGAACAAATGACGCGTGCGGCGTGCGCACGCTCTTTTGTTTTCTCACCACGTACTAGTCATGCAATGTGCCCGCTCCCTGCTCAGTTTGGTGAAGAGTGTACTCTTCACCAAACTGAGCAGCAGCAGTGTACTTTCTTGAGAGCTCAATAGTTTCTAGATCATTCCATTCCACTTGGAGAAACAAATGACGCGTGCGCTCTTTTGTTTCTTACCACGCGTTGGACATGCAGAGAGCAGTCCTGCCGCCGCTGTCGCCGCTGACACAGTCGAGCTTGTTCAGCTTCGCAGAGCTGTTCTCTTATATGCTGGCTGAGAGAGCACGCCCCCCACTAAGAGGTAAGTCTAGAACATTCCACTCAAGATGAATCAAATGACGTGCGTGCATGTTCTTTTGTTTCTCACCACGTGCTAGTCAAGCCCCGCCCCCCCGCTCAGAGGTAAGTTAATAGTCTAGAACATTCCATTAAACTAGGTGAAACAAATGACGCGTGCGCTCTTTTGTTTCTCACCATGCACCAGCTGGACATAATCCGGAGAAACAAATGAAGGAGAAGAGTCTAGAACATTCCCTTAACCCAGGTGAAACAAATGACGCGTGTGCACGCTCTTTTGTTTCTCACATAATTGAAGTTTGACATAATCCGAAGAAACAAATGACGCGTGGTGCACTCGTTCTTTTGTTTATTTCTTATCAGAGGTAAGTGAAAGGACTAGTCTAGAATATTCCACTCTAGGCACCACGCGTTGGACATGCAGAAAGCTGTCCTGCCGCCGCTGTCGCCGCTGACTCAGTCCAGCTTGTTCAGCTTCGCAGAGCTGTTCTCTTATATGCTGGCTGAGAGAGCACGCCCCCCACTAAGAGGTAGGTCTAGAAAGTTCTTCTACTTCACCAGGGGAAACAAATGACGCGTGCGGCGTGCGCACGCTCTTTTGTTTCTATCCTGCTGCCGCTCAGAGGTAGGTCCAAAGTCTAGAACATTCCATTAACCCACTTGTTACGGAGTTCACTTTTTCTATCACTTACCTTAAATCAGTCATGATAAATTTATCTCAAAACAATCGCTCCAAAACTTTATAGTTATTTACGTCAGTGCACTTATAAGACTTGGACAGTACTGCGACACACCCCATCTTTCAAATGTTGCACATAAAAATTGTTTACACTACCCACATTAGTAAAAATATTTATGTAAAAACTAGCGTTCTTTTTAAAGAACGCTAGTAACAAGTGGGTTAAGTCAGGAGAAACATATGACGCGTGCGCTCTCTCTTTTGTTTCTCACCATGCGTTGGACATGCAGAGAGCAGTCCTGCCGCCGCTGTCGCCGCTGACTCAGTCGAGCTTGTTCAGCTTCGCAGAGCTGTTCTCTTACATGCTGGCTGAGAGAGCACGTCCTCCACTAAGAGGTAATTCGAAGGAATAGTCTAGAACATTCCATTAAGTCAGGAAGAACAAATGAAGCGTGCGGCGTGCGCACGCTCTTTTGTTTCTCATGTCCCGCCCCCCGCTCTGAGGTAGGAGAGAAGTCTAGAACATTATTTTTAAAACAAATGACGCGTGCGCTCACTCTTTTGTTTTCTCACCACGTGCTAGTCATGCCCCGCCCCCCGCTCTGAGGTAGTCTAGAATATTCTATTAAGCCAGATGAAACAAATGACGCGTGCGCTCTTTTGTTTCTCACCACGCGTTGGACATGCAGAGAGCTGTCCTGCCGCCGCTGTCGCCGCTGACTCAGTCGAGCTTGTTCAGCTTCGCAGAGCTGTTCTCTTACATGCTGGCTGAGAGAGCACGCCCCCCACCCACTAAGAGGTAGGTCTAGAAAGTTCTTCTACCCTTTTCGCTCGCGCGTAATTATGTTGCTGTCGTGCTCGCACCCTCACTGCGGGGCGCCCGTCGCACAGTCGCGACAGCAATATAATTACGCGCGAGCGATAAGGATGGGTAGCTTGGGGTCATTGGACAAAATTCTACGTACTCACGGACCAGGCTTTACCAGGAGTAACAAATGACGCGTGCGGCGTGCGCACGCTCTTTTGTTTCTCATGTCTCGCCCCCCGCTTTGAGGTAGGAGAAAAGTCTAGAACATTATTTTTAAAACAAATGACGCGTGCGCTCGCTCTTTTGTTTCTCACCACGTGCTAGTCATGCCCCGCCCCCCGCTCTGAGGTAGGTGAAGAGTCTAGAATATACTATTAAGCCAGATGAAACAAATGACGCGTGCGCTCTTTTGTTTCTCACCACGCGTTGGACATGCAGAGAGCTGTCCTGCCGCCGCTGTCGCCGCTGACTCAGTCTAGCTTGTTCAGCTTCGCAGAGCTGTTCTCTTATATGCTGGCTGAGAGAGCACGTCCTCCACTAAGAGGTAGGTCAATAGTCTAGAACATTATTTTAAACTAGATGAAAGAAGTGACGCGTGCGTACGCTCTTTTGTTTCTCCCTGCTCAGCTAGGTCAAGAGTCTAGAACCTTCCACCCGTAAATGTGTGTGTCCTTCCATTGTAAATGGAACGACATGGTTTGGTTATAAAAGTCTCTCAATTATCTAATGATTTTTTTTCTGTGCAGTGAATGATGCGAGCTCGCTCTTTTGTCTTCTTACTACGTTACGCATTAGAAATGCTCGCCCCTCGCTCAGAGGCAGGCTGAAATCTGTAAAAAACTTTGGATGCTAAATCGAGCAATCAAAGATTTGAGTTTATTCTTGTGTGTAGATTTATGTTTATGGATACGAACTCTATTGATCTTTTTAAGGATACAATAGTATTATTTCTCTTCGCCAGGTCGCATAGTCCCTCCGGTGACGTTCGACGACGTAGACCCGGTGTTCAGGAAGGCGCTGTCAGAGATCCACCGCGGCATGGAGCTGTTAGACTCGAAGCTCAGCATCGACAGGGAACAGACGCTGACCACGCTGCAAAGGTAAGGTTACAATGCTACTGAGACTTCAAAAAGAGATTGGTCCTCTGTTCACAAAAATATATCCTTAAAGTTATTTGAAAAGATATACTCATCAAAATTGACTCAGTATTTTAGTTTTTAACTCATATTAAGTGGAAAAACAATACAGGTGTAAGGCGCTCGACGCAGGTAGCTACCAACCGATCAACATGGAAATTATTGGGGTAGGCCTATGTCGAGCAGTGGACGTCCTATGGCTCAAACAATGATGATGATGATGAAGTGGAAAAATAGTATGTCATCCATGTCAATGAAATTGTTTGATTTCCTTTCCTGTGACTCCTCAGTGATATTTATTATCACTTTCTAATGTCCCAGTGAACTATGCCGATTTTGATTGGTGACAAAAACGCTCTCTCCGTAGCATTGGTGCATATAGTTTTTTTGGAGCCAATTTACAAGCGTGTAAAGCTCACTCATATCAAATGCATCGATAATAACCAATTAATGTTCATAATTACAGGGTACTAGTGATATCTCTGCACTTGGCCACGCTAATGGCGCGGCTATTGGAAGACCCGGAGTGCACAGAAGAAGTATCCAGCAATATTCACAAGGCGGTGTACTCACTCNTTTTTTATATCATTTGGCAGCCCGTTAAATAGTTGTGCCCCCTCGTACATTATATTTTTCTTGCCATAATTGGTTCTGGGTGACGGTAATTGAATATCGTAAGGTCTTCTTAAGGAACGATTTTGTGATTGTGATTTTGTTATAAATGATAGTTGTGTGTGAATAGTTTTTCTTAATATTTTATGTACAAGTAAACATGTATTAAATTTATACATTTGAGCTATTGACATTAAGCCGGTTTTCCTATAGACTTCTATTGTTGGTGTTAAGTAGGGAAATTGGAACAGTAGTTTTATAATTTTGTTTTGCGATGTTTGTAGTTTTTTCAAGTTCGTTTTGGGAGCGCTACCGTAAACTTCGATCAAATAATCCAGGTGGGGTTTCACTAAGGAGTTGTATATAGTGTACCGAACAGACATGGGGAAGCAGCGAACGTTGCCACGGAGAATAGACATAAGGGATGTTTGAAAGTTGTTTGACGTTTGTTAAAGTTAAAGTAAGATGGTGCAACTCGGCCTAAGTTTAATCTAAATTGGTTCTGTTGTTTAGTTTTTAATTCGTATTAAATGAAAAAAAAAAAACCTGACTTTTCAGTCTCTATCACTAGAAGAGTTCCAATGAACTCTGCCTGTCTTCATTAGTGACAACAAAGTTCATGAAAAAGCAAGATGTACGTAATCCTTTAAAAAATACTCCAAAAGACTCGTTTTGACCTACGAGATGGAGTTCATTTTTGATAAGACTTTTTTAGAGTCAGTTTTTTAAAAACATTGCATTTGCCTAACTCGTAGATGTTAACCAAACCAAATGTCCGTTATTACAGGGTACTAGTGATATCTCTACACTTGGCCACGCTAATGGCGCGGCTATTGGAAGACCCGGAGTGCACGGAAGAAGTATCCAGCAATATCCACAAGGCAGTGTACTCACTCGTTAAGTTAGATATTAAGGTGAGCGCTTGATTTACTTAGCAATGTCTACCATTTCATAATTAGTTAATTTAGACTTTACGGCAAGGTTTTACAGAGGCAAAAGGAAGAATGGCCTATTCTCCACACGCTGGTTAGACGGGTTGAGGAGCCCTGAATTTCGCATATGATCTGATAGTTGTAGACAACTATGTAATAGATTACATAATTTTTTTTGAACTCAGTTGACCTGTGATACATCCAACAAGGTTTAAAGATTGTAACAAACCCGTAGCGCTTTGGTTCCCAAACTTATTTGAAACGCGCCCCCTTTCGACCATACAAAAAAATCCACGCCCCGCCCCTCCTCCAGTCAAGATTATTTATAGGTCGTATCGAGCAGTCTGGAATGCATTCTCTCAGCGGTCGCAGGTTTTTTTTACTTAAGTACACAGATGGCCCGTGCCCCCCTTTAGAGGTCTTTGCGCCTCGCCCACTTTGGGAACCAATGCGTAGCGTAAGCGTGTACGTGTCTACTCGCTAATTTTAAGTTTGATACGAACCCCGCGTGCAGTTGTGTACGTACCGAAAAAGCAGTGAACGCAGGTATTTCAATGCATTAAAAGGCGGCCGTACCCGTAGGTTTTAGCGGACGCACCGTTCTTTTATTTTGAATTTTTTGATTGTTAGTTCCAGCTAGTGCTGAGCGCTGTATATGGTGTGTGTTTCTGTTTTTATCTTAGATTTTTTATCGTCAGGTACGGCAAGGTCGCTCTGCACTCCACGTAGCGTGCTCAGCCGAAGGCCGGGGAGCTCGCGGCGGTGGTGCTTGGCTGCCCGCACCCGGCGACGCCAATCCTTGCTGCGCGGCGCTTGTGGCTCTCATGCTACGTCTCGGAGCCTCGCCGCGCGCTCGTGACGCCTCTGGGAACACGCCGCTGCACCTCGTCTGCAAGGTACATTGTCTGCTAAGTAACATGTGCCTGCCATGTGACGTCATAGTCTGCTCTCAAGCACGCGCCAGTAGATGCTAGTCCTTGCTGCGCGGCGCTCGTCGNCTTTGCTTAGGACTAGAAGCGTAGTGTAATGTCCAAGGAAGGATATTTATTTATTATTTGCGGAGTGTATAGCGGAGTCTGGTACGTTTTGTTTGATCCACGACTGCCAAATACAAAACTCACTGCCAAGGAAAGGTAAGCTTAAATGGGCAATATGGTACTACTGATGTACCTGTTGCCCCAGCATTCAATTTTTTTTTTTTTTTTTAGGGAAAATCGTATTGACGTCTAAAAAAAAAGGTCGCCATTCTAAGGCGAATTAATTGGAATAAATTCATGTTAATCGTGTAGAAATCTCTACGCCAGACGATAAAATATGAATTATGACTAAATATCAAACAAAGTTCAAGAAACAAAAAATAGGTTTATGTCATGTACTGAAACCAAAGCGTCTAACATTTTCTGAGACAATATTAAACCAAGCTCCTACTCCGTGTCTTTATTCAGACACCTTGATTCAGTCAGCTTCAGTATTGTGATGATTGAATTTTTATAATCATGCAAAGAAGAAATAAGAAAATACTAATAAATTCTCAATTTATACTTCATAGAAAGGGAAGAAAGACTCATTCATTATTATGAGTTTGTGGCAGCGTCATCGATTCGTAAAATAAAATCGCATTATTTTTTGGTATTATTAAAAAATGTCCTTAATCTAAACTAAAGGTTACAAGTAGTGGTAGTACTGGTAGGTACCTACATAATACATAGTTTATTTTTTGTGGTCGGTTCTTTCTTCGACTGACCAAAGTCCACTAGTCCGGTTGTTATTACAAGCGGCCCAAATTCTTTTTTGATGCATCAATAATTGAAGCATTGGGAGCAACAAGGGCGTTCGGCACCCAAAGTCCGTTTTGATGTTATTACACCAAAGCATGCACAGATCCATCTAGTATCATATCCCAAAAACTCGTTTTGATCTAACGCTTCTAGGTGGCGTGAGAATCAATAATGTCTAAGGTGGCGCTACGCCCTTGTTGCATAGATAAGAAAAGTGCGTTTGAATTGGAACACGTAACGACGTGTCTGCAGTTAGTAAAAAGTTATTGATGTAAAAAATGTATGAAACGAGTGATTCAAGTGACTTGAGATCAGATACTAGCCAGAGTGAACATGAGCCACCCAAGAAAAAGGGGAGAAAGAAGGTCAGGAATGCAAACTTGTGGAAGAAAAATGTGCGAAAGTTAAACAGAAGTTTGGGTGAAGAATACACATCAGCTCGAGGAAAGAAGGTACCTAAGAAAGTTTTTAAACACATTACTACGTGTTGTTCCAAAAAATGTTGTATTAACCTCGATCAAAATGCACAGAGAAGATTTTTTCGTGACTTTTGGAATATATGCGACAAAGCGCAGCAAGATACCCTCTTAATGACGTGTTTAGAAAAAGTTTTAAAGTTGAGAGAGAATGTTGGACCTAACAAGTTGAAACGAGATAATCAATGGAAATACTTTTTAACTGTAGATGGTATAAAGATCAATATTTGCAGAAAATTATTGCTGTCGCTACTGAAAATATCGGAAAAACGGTTAAGAGTAGTCCAAAAAACTAAATTGACAGGAGAACCAGTTCGTGACATGAGAGGAAAACATGACAATCGTCCCAACAAAATTGGTCAGGACGTCCATAATATGATAAAAGAGCACTGGGCTTTATTTCCTAGCAAGAAATCACACTATGGTCGAGCCAGTGAAAGGAGATATTTTGAAAATCCGGATTTATCGGTTTTGAAACTTTACAAAGCCTTTCAGCAGTATTATTTTGAGCAAACGAGTACTGTCTTAAAAATGAGGTACAACACCTATCACAGATATTTTCGTGAAAACAGTATTTACTCGTTTAGACAACCTAGAACAGATGTCTGTGACTACTGTACTAAATGTAAAGTTCTATTAGAAACTAAACCTGAAGATCCATGTCAGATTCAATACATGTTGCATTTGAAAAAAATAGACTCATATAATGCGCTGAAAAAAAATCTTTTGGAGTCAGTTCAGAATAATCCTGACACAGAAACACTTATATTGGAGTTTGATTATGCTCAAAATTTGCCCATACCAAAACTTAACATAACTTCACAATTTTATAAAAGATTATTATGGCTTTTCAACTTCAACATTCACTGTCACAATGATGGATCAAGTTCCTTTTATTGTTTTCTGGAAATAGATTCCAAAAAGGGCCCCAATACTGTCTGTTCTTTCATACATCATTTTGTTGAACAAAAGTTACAAGCTTTGCCTAATATAAAGAAGATAGTATTTTTTTCTGATGCTTGTGGAGGCCAAAACAAAAATATAACAATGGTAATGTTCTCCACATGGTTGGCCAAAAGCTTAAACATGCCAATTGAACACATATTTCCAGTAAGAGGCCACTCTTATAACCAATGTGACAGAAACTTCGGAAGGTATGGCATATTGCTAAAGTCTTTGGAAACGATTGAGACAGCTGAACAAGATTTGAAAGTGATGTCATCAGCAAGAAGCAATCCTAGCCCGTTCAACGTATCGATGGCTAGCTACCTTATTGAAGATTGGAATAAAGGTTTACAGGTCTTTTTGTCTAAGACACCTACAGCCACCGGAAAAAACAAAGCTCGGTTTGCTATACAACAATATGTCAAACTAGACTTTAGTCCTGAAGGAGTGATAACGACATCAAGATTTTATGCATCTCCAGATCTAAATTTTATATTTAAGAAGAATGTTTTGCCAGTCAGCAAACATGATTTGAATTTGCAGCAGGTAGAAAAACCTGGAGCAAAAGACGTAAAAATTAGGGACGTTTTATCCTTGACACCATTCATGAAACCTGAAAATGCTGAGTGGTTAAAACAGGTCTTAACCTTCGATGCAGATCTGGAGGATCAGGCTGGATCATCCAGGAGGCCAGTTGCAGCTGATTCAGATGATTCCCTTGAGTCTAGTGATGATTTAGACGAAACTGATTAAAGACACGAAAGTCGGAAAAAATGATGAAAATTTGATTATTTGAACGGTGATTGCAATAGACAGACATGTATAAGTTACATTTTAATTAAAAGTTATTACATAAATATTCAAGTTGTTATTTATTTTTCCTTAAAAATCAATAATAAAATTAACGCCCTATCTGTTTTACCAGTTTGGTGCAACAAGGGCGGATAACAAGGGTAAAAAAAACTTGATTTTAAGATGTTTCTGATTACTTTAAAATAATTATAATACCTTAACCTTTTTGCTAAATAATAGGACTAATAAATAAAAAAGTAAATGTAAGTCAAATTATAAGTATTATAAGTATTATATATATAAAAAAAGTATATAAGTAGTATATCCGTTAAGCTAGAACCCATAACACAAGCATTAAGTTGCTTACTTTGGGGCTAGCTGGCGCTGTGTGAAATTGTCCAAAGATTTATTATTATTTATTATTATTATAAAGATAAGAGACTTTAAAACTTTCAACATCAATTTTCTCGAAACTCGATTTTGCAAGATACGCCCTTGTTGCACCCAATGCTTCAATTTTCTATTACATTGATTACAGTGTAATTATTATTGTGTTATATTTATAAAGGCACAGTTATTATCGCTTTAACGCATAATAAGATACTTTGCTTGTCTAAAAGATTTAGCAAGATAAGAAATGATTCAATGTATTTCATGATGTCGCATCTCTTCTTATGAGAATTCTAACGTTATACCTACATAAATAATTTATACGAACCAATTCTAAAACAGAATATGGAGTGAAAATTGAACTTTTTTTTTTTTTTAGTAAATAGATAATAATGGTGACGATGAAGCCTTACTTTGTAAGACTATCAATAGTATTATTAGCATTAATCAAACATTGATTAGTAGGTACAAACCTACATAATAATGTTTTTCCAATACAAGAAAAAATGACGTCATCTTATGTACCGATTACCGATACAGTTTAAGGAAGCTCTTAGATTTTATCTATTATTTATAGATACAAGCTGGTGAGACGTCATGAATNAATGCAAAATAAAGTTGCTTATTTAAAACATATCGTTTTCAGGCCCAGCGCACCCAGACACGTCTTACTACGTCCGATACAGAGGAGCAGTATACGCGGACGCCGGTCGCTTCGCGCGGTGCCGGCAGCTATGGCACCACGCGTTGGACATGCAGAGAGCTGTCCTGCCGCCGCTGTCGCCGCTGACTCAGTCTAGCTTGTTCAGCTTCGCAGAGCTGTTCTCTTATATGCTGGCTGAGAGAGCACGCCCCCCACTAAGAGGTAGGTCTAGAAAGTTCTTCTACTCTAAAGCCTGGTCCGTGAGCACGTAGAATTTTGTCCAATGACCCCAAGCTACCCATCCTTATCGCTCGCGCGTAATTATATTGCTGTCGCGACTGTGCGACGGGCGCCCGCAGTGAGGGTGCGAGCACGACAGCAACATAATTACGCGCGAGCGAAAAGGATGGGTAGCATGGGGTCATTGGACAAAATTCTACGTGCTCACGGACCAGGCTTTACCAGGAGTAACAAATGACGCGTGCGGCGTGCGCACGCTCTTTTGTTTCTCATGTCCCGCCCCCCGCTTTGAGGTAGGAGAAAAGTCTAGAACATTATTTTTAAAACAAATGACGCGTGCGCTCGCTCTTTTGTTTCTCACCACGCGTTGGACATGCATAGAGCTGTCCTGCCGCCGCTGTCGCCGTAACCGTTGACTCATTCGAGCTTGTTCAGCTTCGCAGAGCTGTTCTCTTACATGCTGGCTGAGAGAGCACGCCCCCCACTAAGAGGTACGTCCAATTCTGGAAATATTTTTGGGAGCGGAATGGAGCGATATGATATCGCTTAATTGTTTCTAGATCATTCCATTCGATCTGGAGAAACAAATGACGCGTGCGCACGCTCTTGTTTCTCACCACGTGTGCTAGTCATGCAATGTGCCCGCTCCCTGCTCAGTTAGGTCAAGAGTCCAGAACCTCCCGCGCTGCTAGATGAAACAAATGACGGGTGCGTACTTTCTTGAGAGCTCAATAGTTTCTAGATCATTCCATTCCACCTGAAGAAACAAATGATGCGTGCGCTCTTTTGTTTCTCACCACGCGTTGGACATGTAGAGAGCTGTCCTGCCGCCGCTGTCGCCGCTGACTCAATCGCGCTTGTTCAGCTTCGCAGAGCTGTTCTCTTACATGCTGGCTGAGAGAGCACGTCCCCCGCTAAGAGGTAAGTCTTCAAGTCAAGAGTCTAGAACATTCCATTAAGTCGGGAAGAACAAATGACGCGTGCGGCGTGTGCACGCTCTTTTGTTTCTCTCACCACGTGCTAGTCATGCAAGAGGTAGGTCAATAGTCTAGACTAGAACATTCCACTCAAGATGAAACAAATGACAGCGTGCGCACGGCACCCCGCCCCCCGTTCTGAGGTCTAGAAGCCTAGAACTTTCTATTAAGTCAAATGAAACAAATGACGCGTGCGTACTTTCTTTTGTTTCTTACCACGCGTTGGACATGCAGAGAGCTGTACTACCACCACTTTCGCCGCTGACTCAATCGAGCTTGTTCAGCTTCGCAGAGCTGTTCTCTTACATGCTGGCTGAGAGAGCACGCCCCCCGCTCAGAGGTAATTCGAAGGAATAGTCTAAAACATTCCATTAAGCCAGGTGAAATAAGTGACGTGTGCGCACGCTCTTTTGTTTCTCCCTCAGCAGGTAGGTCAAGAGTCTAGAACCTTCCACCCTGACTTCCTCCTTTGTATACCAAATGTGTGTCTTTCCATTGTAAATGGAACGACATGGTTTGGTTATAAGTCTCAATTATCTCATGAATTTTTTTCTGTGCAGTGAATGATGCGAGCTCGCTCTTTTGTCTTCTTACTACGTTCGTTTCGTTCGTTTCAGCCAAATGACGTCCACTGCTGGACAAAGGCCTCCCCCAAGGTTTTCCACAATGAACGGTCCTGCGCTGCCCGCATCCAGGCTCTTCCCGCGACCTTTACCAGATCGTCGGTCCACCTAGTAGGAGGCCTGCCCACGCTACGTCTTCCAGCTCGTGGTCGCCACTCGAGAACTTTCCTGCCCCAACGGCCATCGTCTCTACGAGCTATGTGCCCCGCCCACTGCCACTTGATTTTAGACTTCTTACTACGTTACGCATTAGAAATGCCCGCCCCTCGCTTAGAGGCAGGCTGAAATGTGGATTAAACCTTAAGTGCTAAATCGGGCGATCAAAGATCTGAATTCTTGTGTGTAGATTTATGTTTATAATAAATAATAATAAATAACAGTCTATTGANCATTGTCTGCTAAGTAACATGTGCCTGCCATGTGACGTCATAGTCTGCTCTCAAGCACGCGCCAGTAGATGCTAGTCCTTGCTGCGCGGCGCTCGTCGCTCTCATGCTGCGTCTCGGAGCCTCGCCGCGCGCTCGGGACGCCTCTGGGAACACGCCGCTGCACCTCGTCTGCAAGGTAGGGCTGGGGACTACTTTCATTGTTGATTTTCCTCATGCCCGGCGACATAAACAGTGCTGTACCTCTGCGATGCGAGGTAACACGCGCTCGCCTCGTGACGTCACAGCTAGCTCTCAGTCTACGCCCGGTACCTCGTCTGCTAAGTAACACGTGTCTGCCATGTGACGTCACAGCTAGCTCTCAGTCTACGCCCGATACCTTGTCGTAAGTTGTCTGATAAGTAACACGTGCCTGCCATGTGACGTCACAGCTAGCTCTCAGCCTGCGCAGGCGACGCCAGTCCTTGCTGCGCGGCGCTCGTGGCTCTCATGCTGCGTCTCGGAGCCTCGCCGCGCGCTCGGGACGCCTCTGGGAACACACCGCTGCACTTAGTCTGCAAGGTAAGGCTGGGGACTTTCATTGCCTCGAACTTACGAAACGGTTTTCTTCCACACCTAACGACGCAAACAGTGCTGAACCTCTATTGCGAGATAACACGCACCCGTGACGTCACAGCTAGCTCTCAGTCTACGCCCGGTACCTAGTCTGCTAAGTAACACGTGCCTGCCATGTGACGTCACAGCTAGCTCTCAGTCTACGCCCGGTACCTTGTCTGATAAGTAACACGCCCGCCGTGTGACGTCACAGATAGCTCTCAGCCTGCGCCCGGTGCCTCGTCTGCGAGGTAACATGCGCCCGCCACGTTACGTCACTGGCACCCGTGACGTCACAGCTACTCCTCAGCCCGCGCCCGCTAAGAACACGTGAATGCCATGTGACGTCACAGCTTGCTCTCAGCCTCCGCAGGCGACGCCAGTCCTTGCTGCGCGGCGCTAGTAGCTCTCATGCTGCGTCTCGGAGCCTCGCCGCGCGCTCGAGACGCCTCTGGGAACACGCCGCTGCATCTCGTCTGCAAGGTAACGTTATATCACTGCTGCTTTCTAGCCCGCGCCAGGTACATTGTCTGCTAAGTAACATGTGCCTGCCACGTGACGTCACAGCTGGCTCCCTCAGCCCCCAAGCCGGGAGATGCCACTTCTTACTACGTCTGCTCCCAAGCACGCGCCAGTAGATGCTAGTCCTTGCTGCGCGGCGCTCGTGGCTCTCATGCTGCGTCTCGGAGCCTCGCCGCGCGCTCGGGACGCCTCTGGGAACACGCCGCTGCATCTCGTCTGCAAGGTAAGGCTGCGGACTACATTCATTGCCTCGTCACGCATCCGTGACGTCACAGCTAGCTCTCAGTCTACGCCCGGTACCTAGTCTGCTAAGTAACACGTGCCTGCCATGTGACGTCATAGTCTGCTCCCAAGCCCGCGCCAGTAGATGCAAGGACTGGCATCTAGCTGCCTGCCCTTGTTACTCTCTTGCTGCGTCTGCCTCACTGAGAGCTCGTGAAGTGTAAGCATCTCATCTGTAAGGTAATATGCGCCCGTCACGTTACGTCACAGCTGCTCCCCAGCCCGCGCCCGGTACCTCGTCTGCTAAGTAACACGTGCCTGCCACGTGACGTCACAGCTTGCTCTCAGCCTACGCAGGCGACGCCAGTCCCTGCTGCGCGGCGCTCGTAGCTCTCATGCTGCGTCTCGGAGCCTCGCCGCGCGCTCGGGACGCCTCTGGGAACACGCCGCTGCACCTCGTCTGCAAGGTAAGGCTAGGGACTACTTTCATTGCCTCGTCTGTGAGGTAACACGCACCCGTGACGTCACAGCTGGCTCTCAGTCTACGCCCGGTACCTAGTCTGCTAAGTAACACGTGCCTGCTGCCATGTGACGTCACAGCTAGCTCTCAGTCTACGCCCAATACCTCGTCTGCTAAGAACACGCGCTCGCCTCGTGACGTCACAGCTAGCTCTCAGCCTGCGCAGGAGACGCTAGTCCTTGCTGCGCGGCGCTCGTAGCTCTCATGCTGCGTCTCGGAGCCTCGCCGCGCGCTCGGGACGCCTCTGGGAACACGCCGCTGCACTTAGTCTGCAAGGTATGGCTGGGGACTACTTTCACTGCCTCGTCTGTGAGGTATCAGGCGCTTGTGACGTCACAGCTACTCCTCAGCCCGCGCCCGCTAAGAACACGTGAATGCCATGTGACGTCACAGCTGGCTCCCTCAGCCCCCAAGTCGGGAGATGCCACTTCTTACTACGTCTGCTCCCAAGCACGCGCCAGTAGATGCTAGTCCTTGCTGCGCGGCGCTTGTGGCTCTCATGCTGCGTCTCGGAGCCTCGCCGCGCGCTCGGGACGCCTCTGGGAACACACCGCTGCACTTAGTCTGCAAGGTGAGGCTAGAGACTACTTACATTGCCTCGTCTGTAAGGTAACACGCACCCGTGACGTCACATCTAGCTCTCAGTCTACACCCGGTACCTAGTCTGCTAAGTAACACGTGCCTGCCATGTGACGTCATAGTCTGCTCCCAAGCCCGCGCCAGTAGATGCAAGGACTGGCATCTAGCTGCCTGCCCTTGTTACTCTCTTGCTGCGTCTGCCTCACTGAGAGCTCGTGAAGTGTAAGCATCTCATCTGTAAGGTAATATGCGCCCGTCACGTTACGTCACAGCTGCTCCCCAGCCCGCGCCCGGTACCTCGTCTGCTAAGTAACACGTGCCTGCCACGTGACGTCACAGCTTGCTCTCAGCCTACGCAGGCGACGCCAGTCCCTGCTGCGCGGCGCTCGTAGCTCTCATGCTGCGTCTCGGAGCCTCGCCGCGCGCTCGGGACGCCTCTGGGAACACGCCGCTGCACCTCGTCTGCAAGGTAAGGCTAGGGACTACTTTCATTGCCTCGTCTGTGAGGTAACACGCACCCGTGACGTCACAGCTGGCTCTCAGTCTACGCCCGGTACCTAGTCTGCTAAGTAACACGTGCCTGCTGCCATGTGACGTCACAGCTAGCTCTCAGTCTACGCCCAATACCTCGTCTGCTAAGAACACGCGCTCGCCTCGTGACGTCACAGCTAGCTCTCAGCCTGCGCCGGCGACGCTAGTCCTTGCTGCGCGGCGCTCGTAGCTCTCATGCTGCGTCTCGGAGCCTCGCCGCGCGCTCGGGACGCCTCTGGGAACACGCCGCTGCACTTAGTCTGCAAGGTATGGCTGGGGACTACTTTCACTGCCTCGTCTGTGAGGTATCAGGCGCTTGTGACGTCACAGCTACTCCTCAGCCCGCGCCCGCTAAGAACACGTGAATGCCATGTGACGTCACAGCTGGCTCCCTCAGCCCCCAAGTCGGGAGATGCCACTTCTTACTACGTCTGCTCCCAAGCACGCGCCAGTAGATGCTAGTCCTTGCTGCGCGGCGCTTGTGGCTCTCATGCTGCGTCTCGGAGCCTCGCCGCGTGCTCGGGACGCCTCTGGGAACACGCCGCTGCACCTCGTCTGCAAGGTGAGGCTAGGGATTTAGGCCCAGAACAGACGGTGAAACGCAACTGCAACGAAACTGCAACTGCTAGTAACTTTTGAGTTGCATCTAAGTTTCTGCTATAGCGTCCGTTGAGAGACCACACATGACGCGACCAGTTTGAAACTTTCAGTTTCAGTTTCATCCATCAGAACCATCAGAAAGTTGCAATTTCGTTTCAGTTGCGTTTCACCGTCTGTTCTGGGCTTTACGAAACGGTTTTCTTCCAAGCCTGACGACGCAAACAGTGCTGCACCTCTATTGCGAGATAACATGCACCCGTGACGTCACAGCTAGCTCTCAGTCTACGCCCGGTACATAGTCTGCTAAGTAACACGTGCCTGCCATGTGACGTCACAGCTAGCTCTCAGCCTGCGCCGGCGACGCCAGTCCTTGCTGCGCGGCGCTCGTAGCTCTTATGCTGCGTCTCGGAGCCTCGCCGCGCGCTCGGGACGCCTCTGGGAACACGCCGCTGCACCTCGTCTGCAAGGTAACATGCGCCCGCCACGTTACGTCACAGCTACTCCTCAGCCCGCGCCCGCTAAGAACACGTGAATGCCATGTGACGTCACAGCTGGCTCCCTCAGCCCCCAAGTCGGGAGATGCCACTTCTTACTACGTCTACTCCCAAGCACGCGCCAGTAGATGCTAGTCCTTGCTGCGCGGCGCTTGTAGCTCTCATGCTGCGTCTCGGAGCCTCGCCGCGCGCTCGGGACGCCTCTGGGAACACACCGCTGCACTTAGTCTGCAAGGTGAGGCTAGAGACTACTTACATTGCCTCGTCTGTAAGGTAACACGCACCCGTGACGTCACATCTAGCTCTCAGTCTACACCCGGTACCTAGTCTGCTAAGTAACACGTGCCTGCCATGTGACGTCATAGTCTGCTCCCAAGCCCGCGCCAGTAGATGCAAGGACTGGCATCTAGCTGCCTGCCCTTGTTACTCTCTTGCTGGGTCTGCCTCACAGAGCTCGTGAAGTGTAAGCATCTCATCTGCAAGGTGATATGCGCCCGCCACATTACGTTACTGCTGCTTTCCAGCCCGCGCACGGTATATCGTCTGCTAAATAACATGCCCGCCATGTGACGTCACAGCTAGCTCTCTGTCTGCGCCCAATACCTCGTCTGCTAAGTAACACGTGAATGCCATGTGACGTCACAGCTTGCTCTCAGCCTGCGCCGGCGACGCTAGTCCTTGCTGCGCGGCGCTCGTAGCTCTCATGCTGCGTCTCGGAGCCTCGCCGCGCGCTCGGGACGCCTCTGGGAACACGCCGCTGCACTTAGTCTGCAAGGTATGGCTGGGGACTACTTTCACTGCCTCGTCTGTGAGGTATCAGGCGCTTGTGACGTCACAGCTACTCCTCAGCCCGCGCCCGCTAAGAACACGTGAATGCCATGTGACGTCACAGCTGGCTCCCTCAGCCCCCAAGTCGGGAGATGCCACTTCTTACTACGTCTGCTCCCAAGCACGCGCCAGTAGATGCTAGTCCTTGCTGCGCGGCGCTTGTGGCTCTCATGCTGCGTCTCGGAGCCTCGCCGCGCGCTCGGGACGCCTCTGGGAACACGCCGCTGCACCTCGTCTGCAAGGTAAGGCTGGGGACTACTTTCATTGCTTCGTCTGTAAGGTAACATGCAGCCGTGACGTCACAGCTAGCTCTCAGTCTACGCCCGTTACCTCGTCTGTTAAGTAACACGTGCCTGTCATGTGACGTCACAGCTTCGCCGGAGACGCCAGTCCTTGCTGCGCGGCGCTTGTCGCTCTCATGCTGCGTCTCGGAGCCTCGCCGCGCGCTCGGGACGCCTCTGGGAACACACCGCTGCACCTCGTCTGCAAGGTAAGGCTGGGGACTACTTTCATTGTTGATTTTCCTCATGCCCGGCGACATTAACAGTGCTGTACCTCTAATGCGAGGTAACACGCGCTCGCCTCGTGACGTCACAGCTAGCTCTCAGTCTACGCCCAGTACCTAGTCTGCTAAGTAACACGTGCCTGCTGCCATGTGACGTCACAGCTAGCTCGCAGCCTGCGCAGGAGATGCCAGTCCCTGCTGCGCGGCGCTTGTCGCTCTTATGCTGCGTCTCAAAGCCTCGCACCCGCCACGTTAAATCACAGCTGCTTTCCAGCCCGCGCCAGGTACATTGTCTGCTAAGTAACATGTGCCTGCCACGTGACGTCACAGGTACCTCGTCTGCTAAGTAACACGTGCCTGCCATGTGACGTCACAGCTAGCTCTCAGCCTGCGCCAGGCGACGCCAGTCCTTGCTGCGCGGCGCTTGTCGCTCTCATGCTGCGTCTCGGAGCCTCGCCGCGCGCTCGGGACACCTCTGGGAACACACCGCTGCATCTCGTCTGCAAGGTAAGGCTGGGGACTACTTTCATTGTTGATTTTCCTCATGCCCGGCGACATAAACAGTGCTGTACCTCTAATGCGAGGTAACACGCGCTCGCCTCGTGACGTCACAGCTAGCTCTCAGTCTACGCCCGGTACCTCGTCTGCTAAGTAACACGTGCCTGCCATGTGACGTCACAGCTAGCTCTCAGCCTGCTCAGGAGACGCCAGTCCTTGCTGCGCGGCGCTCGTAGCTCTCATGCTGCGTCTCGGAGCCTCGCCGCGCGCTCGGGACGCCTCTGGGAACACGCCGCTGCACCTCGTCTGCAAGGTAGGGCTAGGGACTCGGTTACCAGCCGCCCGTCTTGCGATAATCGTCCGCCAAGTTTGCGGGTGACAAACGAAACCGCGGCGGCTGCGTAAACAAACTAGCGGTCACGTGGGTTTTGGAATAAAACGAGCTATTCCGCAGCCGTATGTGCTCTCAGTATGACGTCACACCTCGATCTATCGCGCTCCGTCACCTGATAGCGCCCGCGCTCGTGACGTCACGTGACGTTATCAGCTGGGTCTACTCATCAAGTGATCCGTTAGCCCCTCGTGCTAAGCTAAATAAGATTGTGTTGCCTTAATAGTCAGTGTGGGCTCACTACAATAGTCGAGCGGGCGCACTATAGATCGAAATTGCGATTTATTTACATTCTATTTGAAAAAATTACCTATACCTAAGTTTTTATCTAAAACCAATAGTTTGGCTGGAAAAAAATATTTTCCATTTTCGTTGTATGGAATGAAACATAAAGTAGTCGATTTCGACTAAGCCTTGACAGATCTTGCTTTGAAACTACTTGAGCCTTGTTTTATGGCTTGTTGACTATAATCCTACACTATCAGCGCGCGTACAAAGTTGCCCGTTCACAAGTTCTGAGGTTCTAAAAAATTAAAAAAAGTAAGTAAAAGTGACTCGATCCCCCGTTTCTTAGATCTCGAGTCGTTTTTTCTATCGTCGTTTGAATATATCACACCGCACAACTATACTATAAAGACTAATCTAATTATTTTCATCCCCAGCTCAACCCCTGCCCCGCAGAAGTGGTCCGCGAGTTACTGGACCACGGCGCACATATAGACACGGTGAACTATGAGGGAGACACGCCCGACGACATACTGCGCGCCTCGCAGCAGTCCCTCGCAGCTATCGTCAACCCCCTACGCTACACGAGGTGAGTTCAACCCCCTACGCTACACGAGGTGAGTTCAACCCCCTACGCTACATGAGGTAAGTTCAACCCCCTACGCTACATGAGGTAAGTTCAACCCCCTACGCTACATGAGGTAAGTGTGGTGTCTTAAATAAAACACTGGTATATGTTCACTGTGTAAGCTAGTGCAAGCACTGACGTCCGTCCCGTGTGGCGGCCCGACTACGACTGACCCCCCACCGCGCCATACTAGTTAGTGTTGCCATAGCGCACACTCTTTATTTGTGTAGTAGTACACCACAGTAAGTTCAACCCCCTACGCTACACGAGGTGAGTTCAACCCTCAACCCCTGCCCTGTAGAAGTGGTCAATGAGTTACTGGACCACGACATATCGACACGGTGAACTACGAGGGAGACACGCCCGACGACATACTGCGCGCCTCGCAGCAGTCCCTCGCAGCTATCGTCAACCCCCTACGCTACACGAGGTGAGTTCAACCCTCAACCCCTGCCCTGCAGAAGTGGTTAGTGAGCAGCTAGTCCTCGCCGCAACAGTCAACCCCGTACGTTACACGGACCGTATAAGGGATCTGTGAGCAGCTAGTATTCTCCGCCACCTTCACCTCCCTACGCTACACTAGGTAATTTCAAACCCTCGTCCGTTATTCTTACCCATGAACCGTATAAGGGATCTGTATAAGGAATCTGTGAGCAGCTAGTCCTCGCTGCTATACTCACCCCCATACGCTACACGAGGTAAGTTCACCCCCCACCTCGTTATTTTCACCCCTAGATCAACCCCTGCCCTGCAGAAGTGGTTGCTAGTCTTGCTAGTCCTCGCCGCAATAGTCAACCCCCTTACGTCACAAGGGGTGAATTCACCCCTCATCGAGTTATTCTCACCCCTGAACCGTATAAGGGATCTGTGAGCAGCTAGTCCTCGCTGATATTTTAATTTTTTTTCTTTCTCCAGCCTCAAATGCCTAGCGGCGCGCACGGTGAAGAACTACCGCCTGCCCTACAGACACGTGGTCCCCACCTGCCTACACTCCACCATCATCACGCACTGAGCCGCCAGGTCAGTGACCTCTATGGTCCCTAGCACCACCAGAGATTTGTCCTGCGATCAACAAGATCTTTCAAGTCAACCACTCAATAAAATTGTAGCTGTGAGAAGCGATGACGTCAGCGCGATCTCAACGAATAAAGCACCGGATTGGTCGGTCGGTTAAATTTCCACTTTGACAGATGTCAACATGTCACCCGGTTTGACANGTCAACCCCCTACGCTACACGAGGTGAGTTCAACCCCCTACGATACATGAGGGAAGTTCAACCCCCTACGCTACACGAGGTGAGTTCAACCCCCTACGCTACACGAGGTGAGTTCAACCCCCTACGCTACACGAGGTGAGTTCAACCCCCTACGCTACACGAGGTGAGTTCAACCCCCTACGCTACACGAGGTGAGTTCAACCCCCTACGCTACACGAGGTGAGTTCATCCCCCTATGCTACACGAGGTAAGTTTACCACCCCACCCCGTTATTTTTGCCCCCCTTTTTTGCGTCGGGAAATGCTTTGCGCATGGGTACTGGGCCTGGCTGATGGGGACAGTTAGTCAACGGGTTATGTGGGACTCCCCGCCGGGAGGGCCTACCCACTAAAACCCGACGGTGTCCCCCGTGGCCATTGAAACGAAGCCGCGAGTATTAGATATATGTACGTCCGCGGCTTTATTCTCGCCCCTAGGTCAACCCCTGCCCTGCAGAAGTGGTCAATGAAGGTCAGTGTCAGGAATGGTCAGTTAGTCCTCGCCACAATAATCAACCTCCTACGTCACAAGGGGTGAATTCACCCCTCATCGAGTTATTCTCACCCCTGAACCGTATAAGGGATCTGTGAGCAGCTAGTCCTCGCTGATAATTAAATAAATCTTTTTTTTCTCCAGCCTCAAATGCCTAGCGGCGCGCACGGTGAAGAACTACCGCCTGCCCTACCGACACGTGGTCCCCACCTGCCTACACTCCACCATCATCACGCACTGAGCCGCCAGGTCAGTGACCTCTATGGTCCCTAGCACCACCAGAGATTTGTCCTGCGATCAACAAGATCTTTCAAGTCAACCACTCATTAAAATTGTAGCTGTGAGAAGCGATGACGTCAGCGCGATCTCAACGAATTCAAAGCACCGGATTGGTCGGTCGGTTAAATTTCCACTTTGACAGATGTCAACATGTCACCCTGTTTGACAGATGCAGATGCGAGCGAAACGGTTGTAGTGTATTAGAATTTGAAAATTGATTTTGAGGCTATTATATTGTTTTAGTGCCGATGCCGACGGAATTTTTGAGACCAATTTGATTTGAAAATTGGAGCATTGGAAAAAGCGTGTTTATCTAAAAGCCATATTAATTTTGCAAGCTTGATATTAAATATCCTAACGGTACGCACTGTGCGATTACTAGGCACTTTATTTATAATTTTCAGTGTATTTATTTATGATTGTGCAATTTTAGAAGCTAAATTTGTATAAATTCTTCATTTTGTCGACATAGATCTTTTTGATTTTGAATTTTACATTTCTGATATGTTTAAGCATTGATGATTTATATCATTTTGAGCAATAACTTTATTTTTTCTTACCTACTTATATTTTTATAAATTTTAATACTGCCAGGAATTGACGATTGTTAGACAAGTTTATTTAATAATTTTTAACTTTATCCTTTTTATAATAGTTTTATTGTATTAGGATATAACCTACTGGAATTGCAAATTGAATGTATTGTAAATAGTATATTATTGTGGAATAGTAAATTTCAGTGCTGTGCCGTATAAGTCATGTTGATATTAATCTTATTTCATCGCATTGTAGAGTCGAGTCTTTATTTGATAGAGATAAAACTGTGTATTTGGAGCTTCTTAACTATGTACAAACGACGGTACATCAAGTATAACACTGTGCCACGTAGTGAGTTGTAATACGTGTGATTTTTCGACAAGAATTTGTAACTTGATGTGTTGGCGACTGTATCTAGTGACGGAACGAAATATTTTTTGACATAGTAAGAATATGTGAACCCGCCATCACGATGATATTAAAGCTAACTCAATGTAATAATGCTCAAGCTTATGGTGTAGTCGGTCGAAGTTGCGTCATTTTTATTCTGTGTGTGAGTTACTGTACCGGCTATGAAACAGGATAGCTGTTGTCGTTTTGTTTTTTTTGACCCATATAACACAACAATGGATCCTTTAAATGTTACAGGAAAAGCATTATTTCTTTACTTTTCCAGAAAGTTCTATTAAAATATCAATGTTATAATGTTTACAAAGTTATCCGCGTTCTATTGGGGATTTAAAACAACTTTCGCAATATTTCAATTAGATACTTATTTTAATTTGGGCACAAACTTAAATATTTTTATCTTAACATAACTTTTGACGGATACCCATTGCATCACACTTAATTTAGACCTACAATATAATTATAGTTGGCCGAATAAATCATAATCTAAAAAATAAAGATTTACAAAATTGGGCAGTTTACCATTCATCTATCAGTTAGATTGTTAGATTTTAATAATAAAAAGCTATAAACTGTAGAATCAGTTACTAACAATATTGTCGTCATAAATACCTATTGCTACTAAACCTACGAATTTCATCTTGAGTTTCAAAACTGTGTCATTTATCAACTGCCCAATAATTGAAAATATCTTTATGTAACTGGCATTGATTGTGAATAACTTGCTGACCGTAATGTGCACCATAGTAAATGACAAAATATTAACGGGCAGGTATGGTGGCAGACTTGCCCGCCGGGCATAATTCAAACATAATACTTAAAGTACGTCGCCCGCGCGTATGTATATGCCAAAACGCTATGCCATGTGTATAAGATCGAAACCGGTCTCGCGACCAAGTGATATTTGCTTTTAGTTACTGAGCCTCTCCAGTCTCTATTAGGTTATTTACACACGAATTACACTAAGGACTAGAATAACCGTTCAATTCGTGTGTTATCGGCCTCTAGTCCTATTTTGTATCTTACTACATTCTGGGTAAAATAGTTAATGTCTACGTTTTAATTCGGTTAATCGAAATTGAACTTTATGTGTGTCACCGAGTGATCAATTACGTTTAACGCGTTTATATCGATGTAAAAACAAATTAGAAAAGTAAGTAGAGTATTAGAAATTTTAATTATACGAATAAATTGGTATTGTATATTAGCTAGATGGGTAATATGACAAATTAAACTATTAGAACTGATTCGAAAATAAAAATATTAATTTTATATTTTAATTGTCATGAGCGGTATGCTATATATTGTGTGTATTTTGTCATAGTATATTTGAATTTAGTAATACTGCGTGATTACATGATACTAGTTATTTTTGAAATTAAATAAAATGCTTTAAAATATATCTTGTTTCATTTTTACGCACTTTGAACCGTTTTACATTCTTTCTTAGTCCTATTTTACATTGTATGTAAGTTTAAAATAATACAAATCATTGTTGTTTTATATTTTTATTGTATATAGCAAATTAAATGAAAATATAATTCATTTTATTATAGCTTAATGTAATATTTTGTAATATATGAAATATTTGTGTACTCACACAATATGTATAATGTTAATAAAAAGTTTTACGCTGATTAATAAAAGCGTACAAAGTGATTAAACCAGTTATTTCATACAAAAATAAATTCATTTCGGTTTCACAAAAACCTTCATCAATTCCTGCGGGGCAGTTGCCAGCAAAGTCCTCAAGTCGGTATTCGGAGACCCTGGGAATCGCGTCCACAGATCGTTGGTCACCGCTGCATAGTTTTGCATCAGAACGGCTGCCATGGTGACGCCGTCGGTGTTTTTAATCTTCGCGATTTTCAGTACGAGCGGTAGAGTGATTTTTTTGAGCAGGAGTTTTCTTAGGGCGCATACTAAGGGGAAGAATGTGAATTGGGGGAAGTGTTCTGTTCCTGATACGGCTGAGAGATATAGCTGGCAGCCGATGAGGTCTTCGTTGTTCCATACCAGGCCAAGGGCAGCGGCTTCGCTTGCCACGATGGCTGGGAACCGCAGATGGTTCTCGAAAGCGTACGCGGCCACGAGACCAGTCAAGCGGTTGTAGGTAAACTCGTAGTCTTCCACTGGAATGTTAGCACCAGATGTGTTCTTCACCAGAAGCGGTGTACTGCAAGAAATTTTTGTAAGTATTTATAGTCGTTAAGTTAACCCTAAGGCCCTTTTCCCCTGGTTCGGTTGCCGGCTAACCGGCGCCGGGTACCCGGTGGTGAAGTGGATGCTGGATTAATTACGCCGGTACATGTGAAAGCTACGTACCATGCCCATACACCGGATTAATTACGCCGGTACATGTGAAAGCTACGTACCATGCCCATACACTTCACCACCGGGTACCCGGCGCCGGTTAGCCGGCAACCGGGACATGTGAAAAGGGCCTTACTCTTCCCGCGGGTTTCGTAAGAGGCGACTTAGAGAGCAGGGACTACACATTAATCAAAGAACGGGCAGCAGCACGGCAGTTAAACATCAATCTTAAACTGCGATCTCCAACCTGCCTGCGAAGCGTGGTAATTACGGCAAAATCTTCCACTAAAGTGGAGAAACAACAACTATTTTTTTAATATTGCAAGTTAACTTAAAGATGCAATATTAAAGTCAAAGTATTATTTGCAAAGTATAATAATAAAATTAAAGAGACGAATTGCAGTAGTGTAACAGTTGTTAATGCAACTATATTCAAGTACGCATTTATGATTAAGTAGCTTTCCGCCCGCGGCTTCGCCCGCGTGGAATTTTGTCAGTAAACACAGAAAAACTTTATCGCGGCGTTCCTGTTTCAAAAACCGGGATAAAAACTATCCTATGTCCTTTTTCGGGACTCAAACTATATACAGTGTGTCCGGGCATGTAGTGATCAAACTTTAAGGGCGTAATCTATGGACAATTGTATCGGTGAAAATACTTTAAATTTGGGGCTTGACCTATTNTGGTGAAGTGTATGGGCATGCTGGATTAATTACGCCGGTACATGTGAAAGCTACGTACCATGCCCATACACTTCACCACCGGGTACCCGGCGCCGGTTAGCCGGCAACCGGGACATGTGAAAAGGGCCTTACTCTTACTCTTCCCGCGGGTTTCGTAAGAGGCGACTTAGAGAGCAGGGACTACACATTAAACAGAGAACGGGCAGCACTCTCTGAGAAACATCAATCTTTTAAACTGCGATCTCCAACCCGCCTGCGAAGCGTGGTAATTACGGCAAAATCTTCCACTAAAGTGGAGAAACAACTAATTTTTTAATATTGCAAGTTAACTTAAAGATGCAATATTAAAGTCAAAGTCAAAGTATTTATTTGCAAAGAATAATATTAAAATTAAAGAGACGAATTGCAGTAGTGTAACAGTTGTTAATGCAACTACACTCAACATCAAATAAACCGCACCTTCCGCGACGCGAACTTTAAAGATTTTCTTCTGACACACTCATGGTACCCCGACAATATTGGTGTTAATTGAAAGCTCAATAAATATCCTTAAAGAAAAACACATTTAATTTCTTAATAAAAGATTAACATACTATATTAATGTGACTTGAAAGAAGACCTTACTTTGGGCTCACCTCTGGGATCAATTAGACCAAATTTTATGGTTATAAAACCAAATAATGATTACACGTGTCCTCTTTAACTGGATCCTTCTAAAGACACATTTTTAGGGTAAAAACCTTTCCTTGAATGAAATGAAGTTTAGAACTAGGCTTTTAAATGGTGCCAATATTGGTGGGAAGTGGGGATGCATACGTTTCAAAGTGCTTGTCGCGGGAGGTGCGATTTATTTGACGACGAGTGTATATTCAAGTAGGCATTTATGATTCACTAGCTTTCCGCCCGCGGCTTCGCCCGCGTGGAATTTTGTCTGTCACAGAAAAACTTTATCGCGGCGTTCCTGTTTCAAAAACCGGGATAAAAACTATCCTATGTCCTATAATATATTAAACTATTATGTTGCATTTTTACTATAAAATTATCAGTTCACGGGGCTTATTGCAACAATATCTTTTTTAACGGTAAATAAGATATTGTTGCAAAATCCCGTGAAGTGATAATTTTATCCTGTGTCCTTTTTCGGGACTCAAACTATATCTATGCCAATTTTCATTAAAATTGGTTCAGTGGTTTAGCGAGACAGACAGAGTTACTTTCGCATTTATCATATTAGTATAGAAGTATGGATATAGGTACTAACTTTTTTTCTAGATACATCTTGTCTACCATGACGCTTTCCCCTGGCTCCACGGTCTTCAAGCTCAGCCTTAGCTCGTGTCCCCTGGCCAAAATCTTCTCAATGTTCTCGCTACTCCGCAGGAACTCGGCCTCTCTATACACGGCGTAGAAAGTAGACCCAATGAACTTGGTTGTCTCTTTCTTTTTGTCGGAAAACTCGAATTTCTTCATGCTTCTGTGGAAACAGAAATAGGTTTGTAAAGCCTGGTCCGTGAGCACGTAGAATTTTGTCCAATGACCCCAAGCTACCCATTCTTATCGCTCGCGCGTAATTATATTGCTGTCGCGACTGTTCGACGGGCGCCCGCAGTGAGTGTGCGAGTGCGACAGCAATATAACTACGCGCGAGCGATAAGGATGGGTAGTTTGGGGTAGGCATGGAACATTTCATGAATAGCAGGTGAAAAATCATATGAAATGAATTTCATTAATCACACCTGCTATTTTTCTTCACATAGACTGCTATAATTTCGCAGTCAACGAAATCACGAATCACATGAATTTCATTCATTGATTCAAGCGAAGTCCGTGAGCGCTGCTCTGCTAAGTGACCGAGCGAGTAAGAAGGAATGATTTGATCATGTGCGTGTTAGAAAAGGACAAGAGATGTGATGACGAATGAAACTGAGCATTTTAAATATGAACTTTAAACTCAAAGGAGTAAGGTTTAGATTTCCTTGTCATGATTCGTATGATTTCATTAGATAGCAGGCAGATGAAATGAATGATTTTTCGCTAGTCGCGCGGTTAGAGCTCTTACACACGAGCAGCACATTGACGACAGCAAAGGCGATCGCAGTCGCCGTCACTTGTCGGCAGCTAGCCGTCGACGTGCCCGCAGCAAGCTGTCGACACGTCGACGGCAGACGTCGACGAGTCGACAGCTTGCTGCGGCGACCGTGTCGGCGTACGTCTTTGTACAGGAGCCAGCCAGTTGAAAATTGATTTCATTGAAGAAACACTGTTGTTGCATTTACGTCGTCGTCGACGAAAGAGAAAGAACCGGTCATTGTGGGTTTAAGAAATGTTATTGAATAGAGAACGAGACTACACACACCGACGCCNAAAGCGAGACAGACAGAGTTACTTTCGCATTTATAATATTAGTATAGAAGTATAGAGGTACTAACTTTTTTTCTAGATACATCTTGTCTACCATGACGCTTTCCCCTGGCTCCACGGTCTTCAAGCTCAGCCTTAGCTCGTGTCCCCTGGCCAAAATCTTCTCAATGTTCTCGCTACTCCGCAGGAACTCGGCCTCTCTATACACGGCGTAGAAAGTAGACCCAATGAACTTGGTTGTCTCTTTCTTTTTGTCGGAAAACTCGAATTTCTTCATGCTTCTGTGGAAACAGAAATAGGTTTGTAGACATTCAAATACATGTTGCGATTGGTAGAATACAGGGTGGCCAGTATGAAATAGATTAGAAACCAACCAGGTGAAAGTTGAAAATAATCACAAAATTAACTCTTATCTCCTAAACTAAGCAAAACCGTAAAACATACGAGTACATGGGGGTGATCTAGATACACCTTGATGTAAGCCAATCCAAATTTAGATTCCTTACATTGTAAGGAATCTAAATTTCCCGCGCCCCACCATTTCCCGCGAATGTTTGACTGTTATCGGTACACGCTCATTTGTAGTTAGTATACAGGTTGTTTCTTGTTTTAAGGTGCAAATGGTGCACACTTGTCATGGTTCTCGTGGCCTAAGTATTCGCACGATCCTCGCACCGGCAATCGATAGGTATGAGAAACATCTTATCCTATCATTACGTATCGATTGAAAACTTGAGTTATATTCAGTTACATTGCCTTGTTATTGAGTTATCTTTTAAAGTTTGTTTAGTTTATCATGCTTAGCAATAGGCTAGATGACAAAATTTTAATTATTTGTCCGTCAGACAGGTAGGTAATTAGCAAATATTAGACTTGTCTTTTTATTTTCTTTCATAACTAAATAATAAGTGCTAATCGAATTGATATGTCGCGTGACGTCACTTGGAGTAAAAATGCTCGAAACTAAGCTACACTTACAAAAATTATAGTATGAAAACTTGAGCAAACAATACCCGAATATTCCGATACTTATGTATCTATCACCTCTCACTGCCTTGTCAACCTTTACAAGAAACACCCTGTTCAATATTATTGGCCTATTTAATTTAATGCAATGAAATTATGGAGTAGTAAGCCTGCTGATGCGTGAAAAGAAAGAGATAGTGTAACTAACATAAAAGCGTACTTAAGCAAGCACTTAATTTTAGACACGCCATCTTCTGCTGACTAATCGTACCTACTCGATACAATACTTACCTATGTACATTCTACACAAAAGATAAGAATNAACTGTCATAGCGCCTGCTTAAGGCCGCGGATGCTTTATCTAGGGGGGGTTTGAAAGCCAAATGGCGGCTCCTTTACGCCAGCATTTTGAAAAGCATTGCGCTTTACGGGGCTCTCATATGGGTTGACATCCTCGACAAAAGTCGAGAGGCCCGCTCGAGAAGAGAGGTGGTCCGCCGCGTGGCTCGGAGGACGAGGCGCACGATACCCTCGCAGTGTGTGCGGCGTGGGCTCGAGGCGCTGGGCCGGGACCTCGTGATGGCTAGCATAGTCAAAGCAATGCTGGACAGTAATGAGGGCTGGGCGGCCATAGCCTCCTTCTGCGAAAACGTCATGTTGCAAAATGAGTCCTCGGAGCGAGAGCACGAGGACGAACCAAACGCGCCCTCACTCCGTCGGCGGCGGAGGGGTCAGAGGAGGGGACAATATGATCGCTTCCTGAGGTGGAATTGTGTAAAGCAATCGTTATCATTTGACAGTTCATAACGTACGATTATTCTGTCAAACGCTTTGTTTAACTGACTTTATCGTACGATATGAACTGTCAAATGATAACTATTGTTTTACACAATTCCACCTCTGATTCCCCTCCACGATGATGGTCAGCGGCTGATAGTGTGGGGGTGCCCCCGCCTGCATTGCACACACCATCTCCTCCGTCAGACGGGAACAGCTGCGTGATCCCAGCTGTTCTAAGCGCCCTGAGCTTCTCTTCTCGGAAGCTCTGAGCGCCCGATTTGCCGCCCCCCTGGGCGTGCCGCCCGCGTGCGGTGCACGCATTGCACGCCCGCTTGCGGCGGCCCTGCCTATAATTATGCCTGACCTCAATAATATTGGCTTATTTAAATTAATGCAATGAAATTATGGAGCAGTAAGCCTGCTGATGCGTGAAAAGAAAGAGATAGTGTAACTAACATAAAAGCGTACCTAAGCAAGCACTTAATTTTAGACACGCCATCTTCTGCTGACTAATCGTACCTACTCGATACAATACTTAACTATCACTATGTACATTCTACACAAAATATAAGAATGTTTACGTACTCTATTCATAACCAAGGGTCATTGTACCTACTTGTCGAATTACCTCTATCGTATAAATAAAATGTTATAAGTGCTATTGATTCCCACTCACTGCACACCATAAGTGCGAGTTAAATGTAAACATTTAACTGAGCGCATTATACTACGAGTATTATAAAATAAAGGTAACTATTGTGAAAGGACTAAAATGTTTATTAGATTGTTAAAAGGATGGAAGTAATAAATAACTAGAAAAATAAGTTAGATCTCGCTAAAAAGTTTAATAAAACATCAATTCCGTGTGTCAATAATATGAGATTCGTCTTATTACACTATACCTACTTACCTACTTATTTGTTGACAAAAACGCGAATTAACTTCAAGGAAAGTTAGTTAAATGGATAAAACTCTTGTTAACTTTCTTTAATAGATAAAATCATTATTGTTTACTTACTAATCTTACTATGTGTGTTATTATTTATCAGTTTAAAAATAGCACTTTGTTTGTTTTTGATAAAAAGTTAGGTATGTAAGACATTGATACCTACTTTGGCCTTCTAATGAAAAAGTGCAACTCACCTGATTTTTTCACTGAACAGCTACAAAATAACTTTATTTTGGTGTTATAGCACAGAATACACAAAACTGCGTCCGAATTGTCGAATATCTTGAAACAGAAGCACTCTCTAATCTGTGAACAGACTGAATGACTCACGAACACATTAATAAATACCTCTAAAATACAAAACATTAGCTAATATGGCATGGCATTGTATTGCTACAAACAGTCGTGGCCATTCTTATCTTAACAAGCTGTCGCTTTCATCCAGCATTCTATAATTAACACGTTTTAATTTTGCGCTTTACAAAAGCGCTTTATTACTTGAGAGACGGGAGCGGCGTGACTCTATGCCTGCTATGCTCTATGCTCAGTACTTACCCTGCGTAGTGCTTTGTTTTTAAAAGCTGATAATCGACTTGGGTTGTGGTATCGCGTCCAATGATGTAATCGATTCATTCAATTTATATTCGGACTCGATTATCAAAAGCCTAGTTGGTTGAACTCGCTTGGAAAAGAAACAGTTTTATGGAAACAGTCAATAAATGTATTTATGATGCATTCATCATTTCGCTTATGGTTATTTTTGTGGTACCCTTATCGACTTTGAAGTTTCCTATAATTAGACTGTCGTATCTAGATTAATTATTAGCATTGTTTCCAATTGTCTAATTATAGCGTTCTTTTTATGATTTTTATTATTACATACTTTGCTTTGGAGTTTGGTGTTATTTATTAAATAGATATTTAAAAGTAGGTATTCAACATTTTGAAAACTTAGTTAAAGTGCTTTATTTCTCTGTTTATTTCCAATAAACCTCATTCGTCGAAAACATAAACACAAATAAACGCTGCGAGTTTATCTTCAACACGAGGAGCCATTACACTCGGTGGCGCGAAACTGCCCTATTTTGTAAGTATAAAGGAATACATTTGTCAAAATTACCGCTCGCGCGGAATAACTAGACGGCACACAACGGCTCTCGTTAGTCGCGCATTTCGTGGCCCCACCTCATACATTTTTATGAGAGGCTATATTATCCACCCATGTCTTGGTGTCAAGTTGTGCTGTTGCTAGGCAGACCTTTTCAATGTGGATTAATGGTAGGAGTAGTTTGCCACTGCGTTGTCAAAATTCAAGTATAGTCAAACAAAATAAAGTTTGCGTTAAAAGTCGTATAGTGGGAATCGAACCCACGACCCTTCGCTTGCTCACTTATGACATCGTGGGTTCGATTCCCATCTCAGGCGATTCAAGTTATTTAAAATTCACCAAGAAATAGGTACTACTACAGTTTTACATTTATCAGCACGATTTTTTGTTTCTCGCCCTTATTTACTAACTTACTTAAGTACTTCCTAGGCTCTTAAATAAATAATAAGTTGATGATCGAGTTTAATCAATGAAACCACGTGTAATTAAAAAAAAGTTTTACTTACTGAAGTACCTGCTAGTTACTCTTAATATTTTTTTTAAAACTAAGTCCTTTATCGTAATGCGGACTAAAACCAGATCACTAGACTAGTATGCTATGCGATAATCATTAGTTTATCTAAATTAATTAGTTCAAAAAGAATAACCTAACTATAGATTTTCGCCAGGTCGCCACGACAATATGTTTTAGATAATTATTACCTATCGTCGTTTAAGTTCTATCACCACGTAAGTAATTTTTTGGCGGTTATGCCATTTCGATGCCATTCGTTAGAGAATTGAAAGACACGCGGTTTCGCCCAATCTCCTGAAAAGTTGCAAAAAATGACTTACGTGGTGGTAGAACTTAAACGACGCTATATTTCTAAACTGTCTTTATGTGTTTCTTTTCTTGTGTCGTTTACTGAGACTTAAAAATCGTCGACATTGTAACGTGATAATATTTCTATTATAGCTTGTGCAGTAACATACTGGATACTTAAGGTACTATGAAGTATTTGGATTAAGGTAATAAAAGGTAACGCTAAGCCGATCAGAAAATCTGTCGTTTCTTTAAATCAAATCGTACATTTACAAAGCCGATCGGTTGTATTGCTGCAATCCGCTGACGTTGCAATTAGACGACGGCTTAATAGCATTGTTTGGTGATTTGATACAGCACAAGTGGAGTTAGTAGGCTCATTTACTTATCTATTAATACAGTTACAGTACATAGAATATCACTTAAAGGAAAAATACAGCTGCAAATCACTTATAAATCTACGAACCAGTTACAATGTTCACAGTTTATGCCTTATATCAGTGGTTACATATTATCTGCCCTGTAAGTGCCTATTCACTCTCGTCTTGAAAAGGCCCGGATTATAGTGTTATTAGTAGGTACATTAATTTCAGACAACGTGCATGTGGATGTAAATAAGACTGACGAATTTGTGAACTATACTTCCAAAAAGCATCTTTTATGGCTCTATACTCGCTGAAGACTGGTCCATAGCCCGGCTTGAACCTTAGTTTAAACCCAGCCAAGCCCAAGGGCCAGGATGAACGCCGTGATAAAATCTTATCGATAAAATTAGACGACAAATGTATGGGCTTATCGCGTAAAATCGATAAAATGTCGCAATAAAAGCTTATCGCGGCGCGCATCCTAGGCCAGTCTTTATAAGAAATAGTGAATACAAAAAACTGCAATCTTAAATCCACTTGCGCATTTTAAAACCGCGAGCCCACTGTCCAATTTTATGATGTTTGACAGATTTTCATGTTTGCTTTTAATATAATTGTGTATCAGTTTATCTGAGGCTTAGAGGATTACACGGGCGCCGCCGGCCGCTAAATTGAATTGTAATATGGTATCGTTATTAATAACTCCGGTGGGGTGCAGGGCTGTGCCAGAGTTTACAGATTTACTCAGTTTAAAGGAAAATCTTACTCTATTAATATGGCTTGCCCGACGGATCAGCAAGCTGAAGTGGCAGTGGGCAGGGCACATAGTACGCAGAACTGACGGCCGATGGGGCAGCAAGGTTCTGGAATGGAGGCCACGTACCGGAAAACGCAGCGTGGGACGTCCACCCACAAGGTGGACCGACGACCTGATAAAGGTAGCAGGAAGGCGCTGGATGCAGGCCGCTACCAACCGTTCGATGTGGAAGACATTGGGGGAGGCCTATGTTCAGCAGTAGACGTCCTGTGGCTGAAATGATGATGTTGATGGCTTGCCCGTGAAAGATTGTAGCAGTAATGTGGTAAAGTAAAGGCTTTCTTGTAGAAGTAAAACTTAAGCAAGATTTTCCATTGAAAAAGAGCAATTTTGCTTGCCGGCCGATTGTTCTATTTTTTTACTGAGCTGTAAGACGAAAGTGTTATTATTTTTACGCCACGATAGCATAGACATTTTTAATCGCTCTCAAAACCTTTGACCACAGAGGCAATTAAACTCTATTTATCTCAAAACTCTACCTACCGTAAAAACTGCATAGAGTTAAACGTAGCATCATTCTTAAGGGTTAATAAATTACATATTTTATAAATAACCAATCAACCTCTATTGTACCGAAGAACTTTATCTCCAGCATTTCAACCCTATCAGATCCTGCAACCGCGCTCGCCGGAGCGTGCCATTTTTTCCGCAAATTTTAAGCGTCTCCCCGTATTCCACGAATCAGCTATATTTGTACAATAACTGCCCGCCTGGGATCGCTCCGGGCACAATAGGTTCTTTGTTTAACGACGTATTTCTATTGCGCGCGTGCTGAGTTTTTTGAATGGGACCCATTTCACCCGGGCCGAGGTTAGTTTTGCACATGCCTATTATAGGGTTGACATACGTTTCCTATTGTAATTGAATGTTTACGCGGAATTAAGTTTTTATTGTTGTTATGAGCGTTTATGAAGTTGTTAGTCTTGCTAGTTTGGACGTGGAAACACTTGGTTAGTGTTTCTTTCGAAGCTTTTGTAGACCTAGTGTGCTTCTTACTTATAAAATCTTTTCAGTAGGTAACTTATCTTTCGTTTAAATTGAACACTTATGTACTTCTATTACACAAAATAACTAATCTTAGCTTTAAGCAAATTTAAGCAAGGAATAAGTAAAGATTAGCATTACATTTTATATGCTAAGTACCTACTGAATTTAAAGTGGCTAAAGGTGATGTACTATTTATTTATTTAGCTGAAATGTCGATGAGAGATCGCCTCAACCAAATTAAATATTTACGAACGTATTGTAATTGCATCCAGCCATTGTAAATTATTTCTCCACTGCAATAACCAGCTTAAACTGTAATACGGTTAACAAACCGATTGCGGGACATTGAGTTATAATGTATGTTGCGGGAGCATCGAAACGTCCATTATTTCTCCACAAAGCGATCCCACAATATTTGCCTTTACGTTTGCGCACAGTAATCGTGTTAGTGGTCGCCACCATAATATTTGTATGGTTTTGTACCACGAACTCCTCCTATATTGTTCTGATTATTCGTTGCGGTTCCAATGACAGTTTAATAACTTTCTCCCGGGACAAACTTGACCGTCACCGGTTGGGTTTTTATTGCCGGTCAAGCTGTAGATTCTGACTATACAGAAGTTGCAGCGGTGGAAATAGTCCCGTTGGTTTTGTACTAACAAAGTTTGTTCGTTCCTACGATCTTTTCAACCAAATGACATCTATTGGACAAAGGCCTCCCTCAAGGATTTCCATAACAACCGGTCGTTGCTGCCCGCATCCAGGTGTTTTCCGCGACTTTCACTAGCTCGTCGGTGCACCTAGTGGGAGTTAGACGTAGTGTAGGCAGACCTACACTGCGTGTACTGGCCCGTAGCAAGAACTGTTGAGACTATTCAAAAAATTTTTTTACAGTTAGGTATCTGGGGAGATAACATTTTTTCTATAACTTGAACGCAAGCTTAATTCCATTTCATTGCAATGATTTAAGCGCACCCTATATTCCATAGACTCTCTCTAACTAAGAAGGCCTTTTTCGGTAATCATTCGCCAGTAATCGCTTTACCACAAACGCTATTTACCGCTCCACCAAGTTTTGTCGTAAATATAATGTACAACTTAACGAGACGGTTCGGTAGTCACTGGCTGAAGGAAGACTCATGTATAATAGCTGTGATTATAAGAACTATTATATTTCTTACATCCATTTATTGCGGTGAGATGTAGGTACATTATTAATTATGTTGGACAAAATAAGAAAATAAAGTGACATTAGGTATTTTTCGACAACTGTGGATTCGTTTTTGATCACTCATTTACTGTTTTAACGCATCTTCGACTTTTGAAGAATAATGTCAGAAAACATTCATAACATACCTAATTGGTTTGTGAAATTTCGGGTGCTACTTTGAATTCGAATGCTTCAATAATACGCCCCCTCCGCCGTTATAAGTACAAGATCGATTATCTTAAAGACTTAGACCAATTAGGGTGATATAAACTTAGATTGATAGTTCCGTTTGATAAGGGACCATAGTAATATAGATAAATATTTGGGACGTGTATGTATATGTGCCCAGGAAAGGGCCTATGTACTGAATAAACTATTTAATTTCATTTCATATCAATCTCTGGGTATTACAATAGACTTAATTAATATGAAAGCTCTGACTTTATACTTTCGTTTTGAACATCATCATCATTTCAGGCCGAACATAGGCCTCCCCTAATGTTATCCATGTTGTTCGTTTTGAACATGTCTCGCTATAATTTCATTGAGTAAAATTTTAAGCAAGTGAGCCAACAAATATATTTCTAGAGCGCATCTGTCTGGTATTTAAAAGGGCGGAATAACGTACGTATTTAATTCGCAGCAAGTTTTCGCCGCCCGCCCTGCGCCGCCGCCCGCCCGGAGGAGTGGGGCGCGTTTTAACTTTCCGCACCGCTGCCGGCGCTACCACTACTAAGGAAAAATATTAATCCATGTTTTGTATTTTCATGATTGTTCTAGTTATCATCATCATCATCATTTCAGCCACAGGATGTCCGAACGTAGGCGAGCTGAACATAGGCCTCCCACAATGATTTCCATATCGCCCGGTTGGTAGCGGCCTGCATCCAGCGTCGTCCTGCTACCTTTATGAAGCCGTCGGTCCACCTTGTGGGTGGACGTCCCACGCTGCGTTTTCCGGTATGTGGCCTCCACTCCAGAAGCTTGCTGTACAGCAGTTCAATTAAGTAGGTATATGCGTTTGAAAAAAAGAAGCTCAATAGGCTCTACTTTTTGTATCCAAGTTATTCAAAATGTATGCGAGTTATTTCTACTAGAATCTTAATATGTAAGTCTAGATATTAGCACGTCACTACCTTGTTTAATATACCACGCAATTTTGTATACCCATTCTTATAAGATACACCATACAAGAATGCGTGGTAAATTCAGCGAACTGCTCCTGAATCGAATGTACCTACTACTACTAAGTATTTCTATTTATTAATATATCAACCGGCAGACAGTGGTGACTGAGTTTGTTGCGGCGCTTCTTCTCAGCACTTGCCAAATGTTGGTCTCGAAGCGCTGGTAGGGTAAAAAGATTAATGAGACATGTAGACTTAGAGGCTCCTTAATTTTAGTCTAAACAAATAAAGAAATTTTGACTTTGACTTTTGTATAGAATAGAAAAACTTTACTTTTACTTTTTGGGTCACTGAGGGCTAGTGTGAGTTTACATCAAATGTCGTCAATAGTGAGCCCGTTTAAAAAATCTATGAAGAAGCTCTTGAAAGTATCCGCTAGGGACATACTGTACCATCCGTCATACATGTATTTTTTTAATGCGCTCACCAGTGACGTTTGATGTAAACTCACACTAATGCCCGTATTCACAAACATTACTAAGAGGTCTCACAGTGCGCGTGGACGCACAGGGTGACACACGAACCAATCACAAAGCTCTTATTCAGCGCTGTGCGTTCCGTTTTCTAATTCACATAAGCAAGCATCGTTTGTGAATACGTGCGTAAGCCCTCAAGTGGGTCTAGTCAAAATGCNTGTGCGACCCTAAGCTTGATACCGTGGGTTTATTTGATTGATTTTTTCAGTCAGGCTATTCGATTTTTACAAGTTATTTAAAAATAATTTTACCGATTTATTTTGAAATGCAGTTTTACATAACAGCGCGATTATTAGTTTCTTGTCCTTTTTTTTTATGCATAACAAGGCAGGTATTTGACCACAATCGCACCTGATGTTAAGTGGGTTGCAGTCTAGGATGGTACATATCTGCCCTGTAAGTGCTTATTTACTACCTAGGTACTTACTTAAGTACTTTCTAGGTTCTTAAAGCTAAGTTAATAATAAATTGATGATCGAGTTTAATCAATGAAGCCTAATTAAATACGTGTATTTTGCCAAAAAAACTGCTACTGTTAATGTTTGTATACCATGCTATCATCATTAGTTTATCTAAATTAATTAGTGGACAAAGATTTAATTAACTTTAGATTTTCGCCACGACAATATTTTATAGATGACTAGCGACCCGCCCCAGCTTCGCACGGGTGCTAAGTATTATAAACCTTCCTCTTGAATCACCCTATCTACCTACTTATTAAAAATCCGTTGCGTAGTTTTAAAGTTCCAAGCATACCTAAGTCCTACATAAAGACAGACAACTTTGTTTTATACTATGTAGTGATAGTGATTTAAATGTAGATAGGTAGCTATACCTATATACATATATATATCCTAAACTCTCTTTCTGTGTGTTTTGTTTCTTGTGTGATTCTTACTCTTTGTGTCGTTTCTATTTAAGCTTGTTCAGTAATATTCAGTAATATACAATAGTGACTGAGTTTATTGCGCTGCTTCTTCTCAGCACTGGCCCATTTATTGTCCCGAAGCAGTGGTAGGGTTAATATTGGGACGTGTAAAAGCGCTTTTTTAAAGCCTATTTGCAAAAATAAATGAATTTTATGAATTTTAAATTTTTTACTTACTATGAAGTATTTGGATTAAGGTAATAAAAGGTAAAGGTAACGCTAAGCCGATCAGAAAATCTGTCGTTTCTTTAAATCAAATCGTACGTTTACAAAGCCGATCGGTTGTATTGCTGCAATCCGCTGACGTTGCAATTACGACGGCTTAATAGCATTGTTTGGTGATTTGATACAGCACAAGTGGAGTTAGTAGGCTCATCTTAAATAATATATATGTATAACTCAAACGTGACTGACTGACTGACATAGTCTTCTTCTTCTTTTCGTGTCGACAACAAACCTATATGTATACAGTGTCAGCCCAAAACTCCGCCACAAGAGTGGCGTTGTCAGCAGCACTCATCAAATCCTCCTGAGTGCAGTTGCTTGGGCACTCAGGGCACGACATAAAAAACTCATAAAAGTCATTTATTTCTGTAAATAGGCTTAAAAAAGCACTTTTACACGTCCCAGTATTAACCCTACCACTGCTTCAGGACAATAAATGGGCCAGTGCTGAGAAGAAGCAGCGCAAGAAACTCAGTCACTATTGTCAGCCTCTTTTTCAAAGGTTTACAGGCTTTCAAATGTACAAAGTTATAAATATTTATGCTAGCTAGGCAGTAACGCATCCCAAACATTTTTATCTTTTAAATAATCATCGACTTTATAGTAGCCGTAGTAGACATAGTGATCTATCAACGCACAGCCCAAACCACTCGGACGGATCGGGCTGAAATTTGGCATGCAGTTAGATGTTATGACGTAGGCATCCGCTAAGAAAGGATAAGGGGGTAAAACGGGATCCACGCGTACGAAGTCTGTGATGTGGAAAGGGCTTAAGTATTAAATAAACTTTTTGAATTTGCTTGAGCGCAATAGCTACGAGTACTTAGAATAGCTGCGATGAGCTATACAGGGTGACTTTGAAATCGTTGGCATCCTTTAAAATAAGACTACTCTTGATACATAGTACATTTGCCAAATATGAGACATCGCGGCGCGCATCCTAGGCCTACAGGTGTAGATGTGATTTACTCGTAACTGCGATTTTATCCAGTTCAATCTAGATAGAGCTGGGTCTGGTTAATCCCATAACCGGTCCGCAAGAGACTCCTGTATGAAAGAATTAAAACAATAAACAACAATCTTCGAACGCGATGGAGGACTGTTGTGGACGCCCTGCTGTGCCCCATCTAGGGGACATAGGACCTTAAGTCAAATTAAGTCGAACAACAATCTTAAATCCACTTGTGCGTTTTAAAACCGCAAGCCCACTGTCCAATTTTATGATGTTTGACAGATTTTCATGTTTGCTTTTAATATAATTGTGTATCAGTTTATCTGAGGCTTAGAGGATTACACGGGCGCCGCCGGCCGCTAAATTGAATTGTAATATGGTATCGTTATTAATAACTCCGGTGGGGTGCAGGGCTGTGCCAGAATTTACAGATTTATTGAGTTTAAATAAAAATCTTCACTCTATTAATATGGCTTGCCCGTAAAGGATTGTAGCAGTAATGTGGTAAAGTAAAGGCTTTCTTGTAGAAGGAAAACTTTAACAACATTTTCCATTGAAAAAGAGCAATTTTGGAATTTTGCTTGCCGGCCGATTGTAGGTACTACTGAGGTGATGATTGGTCGAAAATTTGTTAGTGTGTTATTAAAGTATTATTATTTTTACGCCACGATAGCATAGACATTTTTAATCGCTCTCAAAACCTTTGACCACAAATGCAATTAAACTCCACATATCTCAAAAGGCAATTAACTCTACCACCGTAAAAACTGCGTCGATGTTACCTGATGATTCTTGTTTGTTGATCAATCACAATATAAAACCAATCAACCTCTATTGTACCAAAAAACTTTATCTCCAGCATCTCAACCCTACCATATCCCGCAACCGCGCTCGCCGGAGCGTGCCATTTTTTCCGCAAATTTTAAGCGTCTCCCCGTATTCCACGAATCAGCTATATTTGTACAATAACTGCCCGCCTGGGATCGCTCCGGGCACAATAGGTTCTTTGTTTAACGACGTATTTCTATTGCGCGCGTGCCGAGTTTTTTGAATGGGACCCATTTCACCCGGGCCGAGGTTAGTTTTGCACATGCCTATTATAGGGTTGACATACGTTTCCTATTGTAATTGAATGTTTACGCGGAATTAAGTTTTTATTGTTGTTATAACAACAAGAGTTTATGAAATTGTTAGTCTTGCTAGTTTGGACCTAAAAACACTTGGTTAGTCTTTCTTTCGAAGCTTTTGTAGACCTAGTGTGCTTCTTACTTATGAAATCTTTTCAGTAGGTAACTTATCTTTCGTTTAAATTGAACACTTATGTACTTCTACTATACTTTCTATTACACAAAATAACTAATCTTAGCTTTAAGCAAATATAAGCAAGGAATAAGTAAAGATTAGCATTGCATTTGAGATATTATGCTAAGTACTGAATTCAATAAAAGTGGCTAGTGATACATTTGGCTTTGGAGATCGCCTCGACCAAATTTATATTTACGAACGTATTGTAATTGCATCCAGCCATTGTAAATTATTTCTCCACTGCAATAACCAGCTTAAACTGTAATACGGTTAAGCAAACCGATTGCGGGAGCATCGAAACGTCCATTATTTCCCCACAAAGCGATCCCACAATATTTGCCTTTACGTTTGCGCACAGTAATCGTGTTAGTGGTCACCACCATAATATTTGTATGGTTTTGTACCACGAACTCCTCCTATATTGTTCTGATTATTCGTTGCGGTTCCAATGACAGTTTAACTTTCTCCCGGGACAAACTTGACCGTCACCGGTTGGGTTGTTATTGCCGGTCAAGCTGTAAATCCTGACCACACAGAAGTTGTACTAATATAAATGACGTCTATTTTTCCATCCTCCAGTTGCTTCCCTCGACTTTCACTAGATCGTCGGTACCTGAACTGGGAGATCTGCCCACACTACGTCTTCCGGCCCGTGGTCGCCACTCGAGAACTTTTCTGCTGAGAATAGTCAAAATATGTTTTCACAGTTATCTCCCCGATCATAACATTATTTCTATTACATGAACGCAAGTTTCAATTCCATTTCACTCCAATTTTAAGCGCACCCTATATTCCATAGACTCTCACTAACTAAGAAGGCCTTTTTCGGTAATCATTCGCCAGTAATCGCTTTACCACAAACGCTATTTACCGCTCCACCAAGTTTCGTCGTAAGTATAATGTACAACTTAACGAGACGGTTCGGTAGTCACTGGCTGAAGGAAGACTCATGTATAATAGAATAGCTGTGATTATAAGAACTATTATATTTCTTACATCCATTTATTGCAGTTCATACGTGAGATGTAGGTACTAACACAGAATAATAATAAGTACTACGTACAGAAGTTTTACTTCGCGAAGGTATTTAAAAAAATGTATGCTCAAGGCTCAGTGTCATTAACAATATGGTGTAATTTAGCCTGTCTCAAGAGTCAAGCACCATTTTGTTGACAAAAGTCAGTTAAAATGATGTGACGTGAGGTGCCAAACTGCGGAAAATGGCGGAGGAAATACATGATTTAGCATGAATTATCATGAATAATATTAACTACTTATTTACCTATCAGTGTCTTGAGGCAACTTAAAAAAGTACATTCTGTGTTTTTATTATTATTTAGGCAGTTGAATACTGCACAGTATTTAGTACACCATTTTCTTTACTTTCTTCCGCTTCCATCATACACAAGAATACGCGTGCGTGAGTCAATGTTCGCTCGTATGTGAGGCATTGTCGAATAGTATCCTGTAGGTGGGCCATCGTGCGTGTTTTGTTTTCGATGTAAACTCGTGGAGATGAACAGGCCTGTACCTCTAGTACGAAAAACTTTCGAGTTCGTTTCGTTGCGTATTCAAAGTGTCATCGAAAAATTTTGTATGAAAAATTAAACAGCGCCCCCTAGGGCGGCTATAATATAGGGGGCGCTGTTTAATTTTTCATACAAAATTTTTCGATGACACTTTGAATACGCAACGAAACGAACTCGAAAGTTTTTCCTACTAGAGGTACTGATAATAACTAGACATTAAACAATGTTGGACAAAGAGACAGTCGATATTTTTCGACAACTGCTCAGGACAACTTTCGATTCGTTTTGGATCACTCTTTTACTGTGTAACTAACGCATCTTCGACTTTTGAAGAATTTTCTTTTATTAAGGTTATTAGCAATTTGTATTGCACAAATTACTATTAGTCCCGTTAGCCCCTCGTGTTAAGCTAAATAAGCTTGTGTTACGATCGGGCTCAACACAATAGTCGAGCAGCGGTGGGATTCGAACCCGCGTTCCTCGGATCTCGAGTCGGCTAGTCCGACCCATTCACCATTCGGCTATCGTAGCTATAATACATTCAAAACATAATAAATTGGTTTATGAGAATTCTCTTGCTACTTTGAATTCGAATGCTTCAATAATACGCCCCCTCCGCCGTTATAAGTACGAGATCGATTATCTTAGAGACTTAGACCAATTAGGGTGATATAAACTTAGATTGATAGTTCCGTTTGATAAGGTACCATAGTAAGTACCATTTGGGAAGTGTATGTATATGTGCCCTGGAAAGGGCCTATGTACTGAATAAACTATTTAATTTCATTTCATATCAATCTCTGGATATTACGATAGACTAAAGTCATATTAAAGCTCTGACTTTATACTTTCGTTTTGAACATCATCATCATCATCATTTAATTTTCAGAAATAGGACGTCCACTGCTGAAAATAGGCCTCCCCCAATGTTTTCCAAGTTCATTGTTTTGAACATGTCTCGCTATAATTTCATTGAGTAACATTTTAAGCAAGTGAGCCAACAAATATATTTCTAGAGCGCATCTGTCTGGTATTTAAAAGGGCGGAATAACGTACGTATTTAATTCGCAGCAAGTTTTCGCCGCCCGCCCTGCGCCGCCGCCCGCCCGGAGGAGTGGGGCGCGTTTTAACTTTCCGCACCGCTGCCGGCGCTACCACTACTAAGGAAAAATATTAATCCATGTTTTGTATTTTCATGATTGTTCTACATAGTTATCATCATCATCATCATTTCAGCCACAGGATGTCCGAACGTAGGCGAGCTGAACATAGGCCTCCCACAATGATTTCCATATCGCCTGGTTAGTAGCGTCCTGTAAGTAGGGGTTCTGCGTACTATGTGCCCTGCCCATTGCCACGTCAGCTTGCTAATCCGTCGTTTTACATTATGTGGAACATGGGCGTAGCCAGCCTTGTGCTCAGGCTGAGTGGGGCAACAGTCTAAAATAATAAGTAACTCATCATCATCATCATCATTTCAGCCACAGGACGTCCACTGTTGAACATAGGCCTCCCCCAATGATTTCCCGCCCGGTTGGTAGCGGCCTGCATCCAGCGCCTTCCTGCTACCTTTATGAGGCCGTCGGTCCACCTTGTGGGTGGACGTCTTACGCTGCGTTTTCCGGTACGTGGCCTCCACTCCAGAACCTTGCTGTACAGCAGTTCAATTAAGTAGGTATATGCGTTTGAAAAAAAGAAGCTCAATAGGCTCTACTTTTTGTATAGAATAGAAAAACTTTACTTTTACTTTTTGGGTCACTGAGGGCTAGTGTGAGTTTACATTAAACGTCGTCAATAGTGAGTGCGTTTAAAAAATCTATTAAGATTTTAGCTCTTAAAAGTATCCGCTAGGGACACTGTACTATCCGTCATACATGTATTTTTTTAATGCGCTCACCAGTGACGTTTGATGTAAACTCACACTAATGCCCGTATTCACAAACATTACTAAGAGGTCTCACAGTGCGCGTGGACGCACAGGGTGACACACGAACCAATCACAAAGCTCTTATTCAGCGCTGTGCGTTCCGTTTTCTAATTCACATAAGCAAGCATCGTTTGTGAATACGTGCGTAAGCCCTCAAGTGGGTCTATTCAAAATGCCATCGCTAACCAATAGGAAGCTTTCGATAATTTCAGCGCCGCGTCACCAATCGCAATGAAAATGGCGGGTGTTTCGATTAGATTTTGATTGAGTCTTAAATGCATGTTGGCTAAGCCTTTGTATGGGAAATTTCAATCCAGTCTTTCGATTATCGATAGGTAGGGCTTTGCGTTTCGATTTTTTGCTTTTTTGTTATCGACCACTTTTGCGATTTGTTTGCGACTGGTTTGCGATTTTAAAGTGCGTTTTGACTAGATCCACTGACAGCTTCGCGTCCGTTGTTTCTTGAAAAATGCTTCAAAAAAGAGAATGTCTTTATTCGTTGGACTTGTCGAGTTCTCAAACATTTCAGTGGTAGGGGCAGTTATTCAATTAAGTGGAGGCCCGTTGTAGCCTCCACACTTTTAGTTATGTCTCGCTGTCGGTGTAAGCATTAACATTTACCTTATTACGACCACATAAATTGAGTAAATGATTTACGAATTTGTTTTGTAATTAATTTAATAACTTTTGCGCAGTCAATCATGATTGTGATTCGATTTTAGAGGCAGAAAAATGACTTTCTGTGACGGACCGAAAACGGGTGAAGTCGCGCGCAAAAGCTAGTAAGATAATAAAAATGCTTTTAGGTAGATACAATTATTTACATGTAATTTTTCTTATTCATAGTCGTTAACATTGAACAAAACAAAACAAAAAAAAAATAGTTCAACCAATGTAACAAAAGTGTCCCAACTGAAATTTTGCAAAAAACAAACGAAAGTGTCTAACGAAACTCAATAACAACCAACATTAATAAACTAGCCTAAAAAGGCCACACAAACCATAATTGAAATTACTACACCCTACCTTAATCACTTTGTGTTGCAACCCGACTCCGCTTCATTATGCCTGATAGTTGGACGTCTGGAATTACCTTACCCTTATGTCGGTTTTGGTTTAATTGCCTGTCCTATTAGTTTCTAGAAGTGGCATTATGGTTTCTGTAGGTGTAGTGAGTGCGTGTACTTTATACAATGGAGCTTTGAAGTCTTTATTAGAATACAATTACTTACTTATCTTTCTACGTTGCTCTAATTTTGAGATTTATGTGTGCATTTCTTTTATTTTATATTAACTTAAGAGCCGATCTTGATAAATTAATAAAGAGACATTTTATCGACCTTAAAAAAGCAACCTTTTTCGCGAAAATAAAACAGTGGTTAAACAGGAGATTGACGACAGAAATGTAAAATCTGGTGTACTTATAATCGTAACGCTTCTATACAAAAAACTAAAGTACCAATACCAATCTGTAAAAGTCAAAAGTTGGAAATACCATGTAGATTTATATAAGGCAGATCTCAGACACATTTTTGGATTTCCCTTAAACAATATGCCCCAATACCATTGCCAAACCAGGTAGCAACCGCCAATTAAGCCGTAACGCACACTGAGCAAAGCTGCGGGGTCATTATAATGTGAGCGAAAGAAAAATCCTAAATTAATTGGCGAACATTTAGGCAGATTACGTCTGCGGATCGCTTTATTATCGTCCTCTTAAAAAACCTTTCAAAACATGAATTACTCATAAAGTACATTGAATTATGAACCGTATTAGAAGATGTAAGAGTCTGTTTTTAAATGGGAAACTTTATATTAGAATATTTGTATTTTTGCGGTCGCGTGCGAGTAATTACCTGTGTATTTTTCGGTCTTTGATTAAAAGCGGATTTTCTTTAAGTGTACGAAGTAAACATCTTTTTATTTATTTTTATTATTTATCACGAACTGAAAAGTGGCTGTATCTGTATCTGGCTCTTTGAGTATGATGAATTTTGCTAAAGTTAAAAAAGTGACAATTATTTACTTAGATGCGTTATAAATACTGTATTAAAATTAATTTTAAAAAGTGATTGGTCATCTACTAATGGAATTTTTGCATCGCTGTTTTAACAACAATCAAACAAATCTAGAATAATAATAATCAAAATAATTACAAAACGTGTCTATTATTTACCTAACAAGCAAATGAGAGAGGATTAATTCAAAATTCCTAATCCTGCCGAGTTTAAACTGCCAATATTTTTGTATGAAATCGGCCGTGAAAGCATTATAAGGGCAGCACACACTGCTGGTATAAGGGCGCCACCGCAGCGCGTGCGGCGTGACGACTCTTCATTATGACAGTATTGAGCATCAATTCGTCAGGGGCGAGACAGAGTCGATATCGATGTTTTGAGAAACATCAACATTATTCTACAGGGTGAATTTGAGATCTTACTCATGATACATAACAGTACATTCCCTATACCTATAAGATAAATCCAATGTTTTATTACAATTTTGGGTATAAGAATCTCACCTTCAGAATCAGACTTACAAAAACCAACCAAAGACCAAGAAAAACCACAATCAAGAATCGGTCGTACAATGCAGAGTGCATGGTGAATTATCTGCGGAATTCTCGTAGTCATATTTTGGGCCAAACAGAAGAATATTGAATCGACATCAATAGTTACAGACATTCCCCGGCTCTATAAAACATCAATTGGCGACGCAACAGGGGCGCGCAACCCTTCAACTCGGCTTAATTCTATAATTGAGGGTTAAATCTGCCGACAGACGGCGCTGTTTATTATGACACGTGATTATTCAGTTCATGATTTTCGCCGCAGTCGGTCGCCGCCTTATCTTGATGCCATTTGAATATAGTTTTGTATGCGTAGAGCTTTAATTGGCTAGATATTGGAAAGGTTTATGGCTGGTAGTTAAGAGATTAGAGATTTTATTTGTGATTGTAAGACAAGAGAATTTAATAACAAGCTGAATAAAATGTCTTTTTCAGCAAGTGTTTTTTGAATGGGCGTACAACACAATACATTATGTTAAGAATTGTAGCTTTTTTAGTTGTAATAGGTGAGAATTTTCTATGAAACCGAGGTAGGTAGGTATCTGGGTAATCTGGGTAGGCTAATATACGACTGCCCATACAAGAAGAAATTAAGTAATATTATGTACATAAATACCTCAAAACTGTACAATCTTGTTAATCCCTCTGCAGTAAAACTCTAATTAATTATTATCATCTAAAAAGTTTATGGTTAAAGATATATTATGTCAAATCTGTCGAGTTTAGATAAAATATTACGATACGATACGAATTAATTATTATCATCTAAAAAGTTTATGGTTAAAGATATATTATGTCAAATCTGTCGAGTTTAGATAAAATATTATGAAAATATTAAAACTTAAAATCTAGTGTTTTAAATTAAAAGTTTACTCAATGATTGTGGGCACCAATTATAAAGTTTCAATAATACTGCTCAATAGCACTGCTTGCTACCTACTCACACTTCAGAGTGGCTTGTTAACATACGACTTTGATTCAATTTGTTATTTAGTTGTTTCAAGCATATTTCAATGAATTTATTTAGAATATCTATTACCCACTCTCCGCAACACGACAGTTTATTTTAAGAAATAAAAAAATTTATNTTTTTTATCTAGATCATTCAAATTTGAAAAAACAATTTATTCTGTTATGATAATCTAACTAAAGATAGCGATATACATATAGTTCATTATCTATTTATTTTAGTAATAACTTAGGACAGAAAACAAAACTTATTAAAAACGAGAAAAGGTATTTCAGAAGATTAAAATAAAGAGGGCAAAAAATACTTATCTGTAATGTTGCGATCAAGTGGACTAAGCAAAATTGAAATCAAACCCTGAAACTTGAAGCCGTGACTCAAAATAACCTCCCACGAGAAAAACATAATCCCCTGAAACTGTAACTCCAATCCGAGCATAAAACAATACATAGATACTCAACGCCCACTACCCCGTGCTAGTAGGTACTTCCCGCGAAACAACCCTGAATATCACACCGCATAATGGGGCCGTATTTTAATCGAACCAACAAATTAATGCCATCATACTTGTAATTTCAATCACAAAATTAATTCAGGCGCCTTAAATAAGTGTGGGGATCGATAAGAGGGTGGGAGGTGGGGGGGTTGGGGCGTTATCGGTAAATAAGGTTTTGCTCGAGCGCGGGTTGGGCGAGCATTCGCGTGGAGGCGGGGCGAGCGAGGCGTGGCGCGATTGGCCGCGACGGCGAGCCGCAGTCAGGCCTGGCTCACTCCGCGCGGTACATCCGATAATTACCTACAGCGAAGCGCCCCGCCGGCGGGTATTATATCAGTCGAGTGTCACGCGCGCGCCCCTCAGGACGCTGGCGTGCGTTGTAGTATGATTATAATTCTATGATCGAAGTATTATTTAAAAATGGACATAAAGAGAAAGAAATATTGTGCGGCGTTCGGGTGTTAAAATTCGAAAAGAAATCTACCGGATTTATCTTTTTTTTTTCGCTTCCCAAAGATGCTGAAAGGTATGTTGGCCATGTAGGTAATAAATAATTCTTAGGATAGTTATAGGAACCTAACCTACCATGACTACTGCTCAGAATTCGTTCGTTCGTTTCAGCCAAATGACGTCCACTGCTGGACAAAGGCCTCTCCCAAGGTTTTCCATAATGAATGCATACTTACCTACATACGTACCTCATTACAAATAAGTACCTAGATTAATTATTTTTTCACTAGACAGCAACCCTAACAGCGTAAGAAGAGTTCAGAGGCACGCGATAGAAAGAGACAAAACTTGTAGGTGAATAAAATTGTAGGTACGTAGTGCTGTGCGAGCTGAATTCCACTGTATCGCGTCGTAGCAAGACTCGCATTTATTTAAATCGTCTTGCGGAGTAATCCTTCTGTATCTGTACTATTACTTATTCTGTGCCGCAGTACCGCTTTGGCCGCGCTCGGTCGTGTAGCGCTCGGAAAAGTTATGTTTTGAGTTGTGTCATTTTTGCGGTGTGCTGACCACGGCGGTGAGGTGAGTTTTTTAAGAGTTACTTTTTATTATTAATTATTATTTAAAATTTATTCATATTTTTTAAGTATTTATTATATTTCATTTAGTTTTTAAAAGAGTTTTTTTGCTGGTCATTCAATCAGCTGATTGTCATAGTACTTAATATTTTTTTAGATGTTCGACGTTGGTAACTATTTGTCTATTACGTTTCTTTGTAATTTTACAGTAAAGTTTTATTTTACCTACATAATAACGTAAAAATATTTATAAAATTATTGATTTCATTTAACAATTAAGTGACTTAGATTTCAAAATATTTTATTTTTATCTGTATTTTGCTTTGCATTTTTAAAGCAGCAAAATTATCTTAAGATATTTGCAATAATAAAGTGATTTTCGTTTGATCACCCTTTGGCACATTTTCCAAGTGGCACACCTACATTTTTATTCTTAATGTTCCGCTACAAGAAATACATTTTCGTTTATTTTTAAAATTTTAGGTACCTACTAGTAAGTTTTTTGTGTACTTGCCTCATAATTATTTAAAGGTTGCCATAAAATCACCGAATAGAATGACCCGTGTAACTGATAGACTATTCAGTATTCACATAAACTAACTTAAGATTTCACACAACTTAAGTATTTTAGACTCCAAAGAAAGCTATTTAGACGTTATGAAAGAATACCTTAAAATGTTATTTATGGGTTCAAAATAGGAAAATGGATAGGAATTTAACTTTTATTTTAAAACAAATCTTGTTATAGCCGTCGGGCCCGCTTAAGATAATACAGATATTTAGTAGCAATAACAGGAAATAACAATTGAAAATTCACAGTACAAGCAGTCTTTAAAAAGCGATAATCTTCATGACAATTCGGAGAGACGTTGATTGTTTGAAAAAAGAAGAGTTAGTTTACTAAGTTTTCATATTTAAATACAAATATGAATAAGCGCTTTAGGTTACGCTACCAAATACGCTAAGCGTAGGAAAGGAAAACTAAAGAAATAAAAACTGACTTGACTGTTTTGCAAAAAGGTGCCCAAAATTAACTTCTACAAGAAATTTAATTTCCAACATCTAGTGCGTACAAAAATATTATTGCCTTAGCCTTTTAAGCTTGAGTTACGATGCTCATTGGTGCCGTTTATAGGAAAGACCAAGAAAGGCATCTTCTTTACCTTAGTTACATTGCGTAAGTTATGCTACCTTAAAGGTAGGCATGTTTGGAAAAGGTAGTACCTTTTCCAAACATGCCACTAAAAAAGAATTATATCTCTTGACTGTTTGGCCAAAAAATGGCCAAATTAGATTTATCCTACTTTACCAAAGTTGGACAAAAAAAAATTTTTTTAGGTCGTTGTGGGCAATAGCGGAAAATCTGAACCACTCTACTTATTATATCCTCTTTAATAATAAATATTTTACTAGCTTAGTACCTTATAAAAGATAAGATAGGTAAGCTTAGTACCTACTATCCTCCTTCAGTCTTATATCCTCCTTTAGTAGTCACCAACTAGACCATTGAAATAATAATGACANCGGGTTGGGCGAGCATTCGCGTGGAGGCGGGGCGAGCGAGGCGTGGCGCGATTGGCCGCGACGGCGAGCCGCAGTACCGCTTTGGCCGCGCTCGGTCGTGTAGCGCTCGGAAAAGTTATGTTTTGAGTTGTGCCATTTTTGCGGTGTGCACGGCAGTGAGGTGAGTTTTTTAAGTGTTACTTTTTTATTATTAATTATTATTTATTTATTCATATTTTTTAAAAGTATTTATTATATTTCATTTAATTTTTAAGTTTTTTTCTGGTCATTCAATCAGCTGATTGTCATAGTAATATTTTTTTAGATGTTCGACGTTGGTAACTATTTGTCTATTACTTTTCTTTGTGATCTTACAATAAATTTTTATTTTACCTAGGAATGACTTAAAAATACAAAAAAAAACTTGATTTCATTTAACTTTTAACATTTTTGTAACTTAGATTTCTAAATATTTTATTTTTATCTGTATTTTGCTTTGCATTTTGGAAGCAGCAAAGTTATCTTAAGACATTTGCAAAAATAACTTCCTTTTCGCACATTTTCCAAGTGGCATTTTGATTAATTATGTTCCACTACAAGAAAGACAATTTCTTTTATTGCTTACATTTTAGGTACCTACTAGTAGGAAACCTGTGTACCTACCTCTTAAGTAGGTACATATTTAAGGTTGTCATAAAATCACCGAATAGAATCACCCGTGTACCTAACTGTTTGTCTATTCACAAAAAAAAACTTAGGATTTGCCACACCTTAAGTATTTTAGAGTCCAAAGAAAGCTATTTAGACGTCATTCAAGAATACCTTAAAGTGTTATTTATGGGATCAAAATAGGGCAATGGATAGCAATTAAACTTCTTTTAAAACGAATCTTGTTATAGCCGTCGGGCCCGCTTAGCATATGAATAAGTAGATTTACCTATTGAAACTTTAGTTAGTAGCAATAACAGGAAATTCAAATTGAAAAGGCCTTAGGCACAGTTCAACAAGTCTTAGTTAAATAACAATATCTTCAAGATAACTCAGAGAGTTGGTTGTTTAAAAATAAAAAGGGGAACTGAGTAAAAAATACTAGTGGAACTTAGTATTATATTGGTATGATTATAAATATTTCAATACAAGTAGGTACTTACGAATAAGTGCTTTAGGTTACGCTACCAAATACGCCAAGCGTAGGAAAGGAAAACTAAAGAAAGAAAATCTGAGTTGACTGATTTGCAAAAAAGTGGCCGAAATATTAACTTCTAGAAGAAATGTCTTACACCAACATCTACTTAGTGTGTACAAAAATATTATTGCCTTAACCTTATTTAGGCTTGAGTTACGATTGGTGCCGTTTATAGGAAAGAGCAAGAAAGGCATCTTTACCTTAGTTGCCATCACAGTCAGATGGTACTACACTGCGTAAGTTATGCTATCTTTTCCAAACGTGCCACTGAGAAAGAAATATCTCCTGACTGTGTGGCCAAAAAATGGCCAAATTAGATTTATCCCACTTTACCAAAGTTGAGACAAAATTATTATTTTTTAGGTCGTTGTGGACAATAGCGGGGAATCTGGACCACTCTATTTATTAAAATAAGTATACTCTTTAATAATAAATATTTTACTAGCTTAGTACCTTATAAAAGATAAGATAAGCTTAGTACCTACTATCCGCCATCTTTCAGTCTTATATCCTCCTTTAGTAGTCACCAACTAGAGCATTGAAAGAATAAATAATGACACGAAAATGCCAAAAAAACAAACCTACCGTTACATCATTACAAAAACGAATCTACCAACAAACAACAGTGACATTAAGGCCCCTCGAGAAAATCACTGCACGCGAAAATTACATTCTCGCCCGAAAGATAATCGTAAGATTTAATTTCTGACTTCGTTAAATATAGATGGCAGCGCTGTACCGTTGTTTAAAGGGGGTGGGGCGGTCCCTGGGGGCCCCATAATTGAAAGACAAATAGGGGACGGGCGATTCACAACGAATTCATTATTTCTACATTAACTTTATGCCACCTGACTTCGTCGGATTTTCGCTCGTGTTTGCGTAAGTTAGTTTACTTTTGATTTCGTATTTTGGAGATGAAAAGTCGTTTTGAAGGTGAAAGATTGAACGTTATAAATATAATGGGGAGGTAAATGGTATTTTATTTGGCATTTGAATTAATCAAATCATATTTAAAAAGTAATGAAAATTTATAACAATATGATTTTGATTTGATTTACTTTAGATTTTTTCAGTTCTTCAACTATAATTTGGAAAAAAAGAATCCCTAAGACGGGACTTTTTTTCAAGCTAAAGTTCGGAGAGTAACCGTTAATTAAATTGGTAATTTTTGTTGCAAACCTGCGTTATTAGAGCAATAAAATATGCTACACTTTTTAGATTGATCTGCCGTCGTCCTACGATACTCTACATTGAAACACAGAAAGAAAAATACTTATTTTATCGTAAAACGAAAAACAAATTACGCAAACAATAAGAACCCGGCTCCGTCAAACGCGGCGTTTTAATTTAACTTCGGAGGACGTTATATTTAACTTTTAACAAAATCTCCTCACACTCCCGGTCTATTCCGAGTTCTTTACGAGTTTCCTTCATCTTCAACTCGTACTAAAATTGCGTTTACAGAGCTTTGCGACGAATTGTTTGTTGACTTCGCGATGTAAATGATTGGTTTCATTCAATTTGCTTGGAAGAATTGATGAGAATCGAAATGTGTAGTCCGGGAGCTGGGTAGAGTTTTTAACTGAATATTTGAACTCGAACTTTTTGTTGGGTATCTTAATATGACAGACAGATGTGCGTAAGTTTTTTTATTAGTTACCAGTTGATCAATTAGTCAATTTTTTGCCTAAATACACACAAAATAAGAATTTTAACAGGCAAGTAGATCACAGCAGTTTAAGTATTTGATGTTAAAGTGTTAGGTTTAGTTATGTAAAATTATTTTACAAAGCGAACAAAAACTATTTTAGGGCGTTCAAAACATTTTAAATATTTGGTAAACATACTTGCTTTAGATTTTGACATTGTGTTTGACAACATGCAGCCATTCAAAAAATTATTTTCCGCTCGACTAAAAATGTATTAACTTAAAAATAATTATAATCTCCCCCAGTATAACTTACAGCTACAAGCCGCAGCACAAGTGCCCTGTCCAATAGACAGGGGAAGTTAATAAAACTCGAGCCTCGTCAAAATGGCAGATGCCGACGAGAACAATTCAATTACTTTTATAAGCAAATCCGGGCGCATTTGCATGTTTATGCCAACGTCCTCGGTTGTTTAGTTAAACTTTTTGATTAGAAAAGTTAACAATTGTTTTCTTGTTTAGTTTTGGAGTTCATTTTGTACATGATGGTTAACGTTATTTACCAAAGTGATAGTGATTTGCCTATTTATTGCAGATTAGCCTGTTTCTCGTGTCCTTTTCCGCACCCCTATTTATTCAAGATCTATAACTTAACTGCCAATCAACCAGTAAAGGTTACGTTTGAACAATTAAAATATCCCTTAATTAATTTAATTATGGCATGTGTTTTATTGATTGTGTATGGATAGCCAGTGATGGTGTATGGATCAGAAACGTGGTCGCTTACTATGGGCCTCATAAGAAGGCTCAAGGTCACCCAAAGGGCGATGGAGCGGGCCATGCTTGGAGTTTCCCTGCGTGATCGAATCAGAAATGAGGAGATCCACAGGAGAACCAAAGTGACCGACATAGCTCACAGAATTGCTAAAATCAAGTGGCAGTGGGCGGGGCACACAACTCGTAGAGACGATGGCCGTTGGGGCAGAAAAGTTCTCGGGTGGCGACCACGGGCTGGAAGACGTAGCGTGGGCAGGCCTCCTACTAGGTAGACCGACGATCTGGTGAAGGTCGCGGAAAGAGCCTGGATGCGAGCAGCGCAGGACCGTTCATTGTGGAAAACCTTGGAGGAGGCCTTTGTCCAGCAGTGTACGTCATTCGGCTGAAACGAACGAACGATCGAACGAATTTTATTGATAAATCTGGTGAAACTCGCGGGAAGTACCTGGATGCGAAAAAAAAACCTATGCCATCCACTGGACTCGTCTGCAGTCAACACGCCTTTGTCTAAAAACAAACGCAAAGGTTTAGATTCGGCCCTTTCCATGGAGTCTGTTTGCATCTGTCTGCAACTTGTGTAATCAAGGTTTTTTGCCATTTTTTTAGAACTGTGTCTGTGTCTATTTAAATTTTACTATGTTTTTGTTCAAAAATTGTGGTCCAAAATTGATTTCGTTACCATAATCAATGACAAAATACTTTGGTTTTATGCGAGTTAATAAACTATTAAAAGCATATTAACGCAGTTTACCATTATTATTTTCTTTGGGAGTACCTAGGCACATTGGCACATTCTCTCTACTTTCAGTAATTTATTTCATTTAATAAATTATTTAAACCTTATTTCTCTCTCTAATCAGAATCAATTTTCATAACGCTACATTGTTTTAGAAACAACTTTTTAACGGTATCAAGCTATTAACCATTTATTCGAGCATATTTCTATTGTAACACAAAGCGCTCGTCGCAGCACNTTTCAGGGCGTTCAAAACATTTTAAATATTTGGTAAACTTTAGCTTTAGATTTTGACATTGTGTTTGACAACATGCAGCCATTTAAAAAATTATTTTCCGCTCGACTACAAATGTATTAACTTAAAAATAATTATGATGCTCCCCTAGTATAACTTACAGCTACAAGCCGCAGCACAAGTGCCCTGTCCGATAGACAGGGGAGGTTAATAAAACTCGACTCTCGTCAAAATGGCAGATGCCGACGAGAACAATTCAATTACTTTTATAAGCAAATCCGGGCGCATTTGCATGTTTATGCCGACGTCCTCGGTTGTTTAGTTAAACTTTTTGATTAGAAAAGTTAACAATTGTTTTCTTGTTTAGTTTTGGAGAGGTGTTCATTTTGTACATTGGCAAGCAAATGGTGAACGTTATTTACAAAAGTGATAGTGATATGCCTATGTATAGTAGATTAGGTATGCCTGTTTCTCGTGTCCTTTTCTGCAGTTAAGATCGACGTTTCCACCGACTTCTGTCCCTGGCCACTCGCAACCAGTTTATTCCAGCTTTTTGCCGGATGTTATCTGTCCATCTTTTAGGCGATATTCCTCTGCCGCGGGTTTTATCATTCCAAGGTCTGTCTCGCCCAGCGATCATCGTTCATCGATATCGATGAAAATTCATATAATTATAATCTTTCTCTACTGCCTATCTCGAAAAAAATAAAAAAACTATGCCTGCCGCTGGACTCGGCTGCAGTCAACACACCTTTGTCTGCAAAACAAACGCAAAGGTTTAGATTCAGCCCTTTACATGGAGTCTGTTTGCATCTGTCTGCAACTTGTGTAATCAAGGATTTTTTCCATTTTTTTAAAACTGTGTCTGTGTCTATTTACATTTTACCATGTTTTTGTTAAAAAAATGTGGTCCAAAATTGATTTCGTTACCATAATCAAAGGCATACGATAGAATACTTTGGTTTTATGCGAGTTAATAAACTATTAAAAGCATATTTACGCAGTTTACCATTATTACTTTCTTTGGAAGTAGACACATTGGCACATTCTCTCTACTTTCAGTAATGTATTTCATTATTTTCATTTAATAAATTATTTAAACCTATTTTCTCTCTCTAATCAGAATAATTTTCATAACGCTACATTGTTTTAGAAACAATTTTTTAACGGTATCAAGCTATTAACCATTTATTCGAGCATATTTCTATTGTAACACAAAGCGCTCGTCGCAGCACCGTCGGGCGACATCGTGCAATATTAAACGTTTCCAAAACCCGCCCCGCCCGTTTAAATATTAACCGTCGCGTTAACGTCTTCTCGCTTCCAATTAAGCGCACTGCCAAAGTAAATAACGAGATCGTTTCGAATTAATTTTGTACAAGCTTGGCAGCCCGTTTGTTTAAAGGTCTCCGCTCGGGTATTGTGCGAGTTAAGGGTTAATGATTAGATTCGGGGAGCGGTTATGGTGAAGATTATCATAATTTTCATGACATTTTCGACACTGTTGAAATCGAAGTGAATAATTTGTATACTATCTAAATTATAAACTAAAGGAGATATGTAATTGGCTATACAATGTACTAACCTAAATCAAATCTAAGTAAATTATTATTATTATTACAGAAACGACTCCCACTAAACCACCACAGAAACAATCTTGTTGTAGTTTTAGATTACCTAGAGTCCTAGACTAATGTTAATTTATTTGGGAGATTAACTAGGTAGAGATAGATAAATAAGGACGACGTAGAGTAAGAGAAGATAAAATGCACATAATTTTAGTTTAGTTTGTAATGATAGATTTGACTTTGAAAAAGGACTAAAGCGCAAAAGTTAACACTACATCCATGCAACTCTATCATGAAAAATATGACAAACGGTGGCTCACTGATTTTGCCTCAAGCATTACTCAATTTCCTTGGAAAATCACGTTTAGATGATAGAAATAATACACAAATATAACTACAACCAAATGTCCCTTGACCGTTTGTTACCGAACTATCTAACAAATATCCGAGCGTGACGAAGGACCAAAGGCTGTAGGGTCCGAAGAGATTAAGTAAGCAATATTGCTTGTCACAAACATCTCACGGGTACACTTCGGAAGAATCGGATTTGTTACTGATTACAGTGAAGTAAACTTCGTTTTATATGAAAGTCAAAGTCAAAGTCAAAATTTCTTTATTTATATAGTTATACAAATCGTCAAATATTTTGTTCTTAAGGAACCTCTACATGTCTCATCATCTTTGTACCCTACCAGCGCTATATTTTTATGCATTTGAATAGGTAGGTTTTACCAAAGGTCTTTTTAGCATTAAATTAACCATATTAAGAGTTGGGGGATAAAATTTTAACTACGGTAAGTGCTGTAATAAATAATAAGCTCTACCTACATTAAACAATAGATCATCAATAAAAGGATCAACAAATTCATTGTAATTGTCACTTGTTGTACACTGTTTCTTTTCAAATTATAACGCTATTTATTAGATCTGAACCTACTCGTACTAGTTTGTATCTGCTGCAGCAGTAGGTACCTACTACTTATATGTTTATTTTATTTAGATACTTACAACACGTTTTGGAATTATCTTAGCGTAGCTAGATATGTGACAATTTGAAAGATAATCCGCATACCCAATAAACTTAGTATTTTATAATGTTTGCTGTCAAAAATGTCCCTCAAGATGAAATGAAAAGCTTTGGTATAGATGACAAAGTGTGGCATCGTGGCATGCCTTAAATAGCATATGACCAACAAAGCACCACTGGGACTCAAAGGTACTTCAAGGAACGCCTGTGACCATTCGGATTTGGGAGGTGACCACAAAATGAAGTATTTGTAGACTTTTCTTCCTAATAACCAATTTCCTCAACGGTATCTTACCATCATCTTAAAGTTTTTTTTATTAAGGAGATTGTTATGATTGATTCTTTATATGGATTCCTGAATTATAATTTTCCGATTGGATTTTAGGAAGGGATTTCCAACACGTGAACTTCCAGGCAGCTGTATCATTTGTTAAAATCTTTTAAAACAGTCAAAAGAACCCATAACATAATAATAATTACTAACGGGATTGCTACCATGTATCTTAATATTTTGAGTTTCCGATATTTCGGCCCTGTTGCAAGCGCCATGGTCACGTAGCAATCCGTTAGTAATTATTATTATGTTAATGAATATGACAGTTTAAAACCCGTAACATGTTTGAATTATTTCTTTTCTAATTCAAAATTCCTAAATAAATGTAGTCCACAATCACTCAAATAAAACTCACTGAAATCATAGTCACCCCAAAGCTTTACTCGCCACAAATAGATAGCCGGGTGTCCCTTTAGCTGCGGATTATCCGGCAAGTGCACAACATGTTGTCAATGCGGTCCCGGCGCGTCAATTTGTTTGGTCACCCTGTATTTTGGGGTGAAATCCGACTATTTTCTGGTAATGTTAGTTATACTTCCACAGAATGCAAACGGCTGGTGGTTCTTGTGATAGCTGATTACAGCATAATTCAAGCTTTATGCACTGTGGGATCGTAAGGAGTTATAATACGGGTGAATTTGCAATAAAACTGTGCCTTATGTGCTGTAGCCATGCCAAGCTTATTGTAATTATTGCATAGAAACCAGAAACCGATAGATAAAATATTAAAACTTTCTTTTATTGTCTCTCGAAAATCTCTACCGACAAGTGCATTGCAGATCTAAGATGCAATCTTAATCTGAAATGAAATGGCTATTAAATTTTGACTAGATCTGATTTATTATGAAACGAGCTTGCGTAGAATTCACAAATAAGTATGCTCTCTTTCTTGGAAAGCCTTATAAGAGAAAGAGAAAATTTATCAACTAGCTAAAGACTTGTGATTTTGGTTGCAAAGTAAATAAACTTTAATTGCATGTAAAACTTCTTCTTACCTGATAAAAGACATGGTTCTACCGACAAAGAATACCAAAATACAAACCAAATCTGTCTCATTTAAAGTTGTTCTGCTTTAACAAAACCGGCAAGTCCAATACTCCACGCATAACAAGTCCAAAAAACCGATTAGTTCCGATACAAGTGCACATGTGCTCGTCCCGTCCCTCGGGATATGATATCAACACCATATGGCCTTCGTAAGGGACTAATAATTACAAGTGATGCTGTGCGCACTGTCAGCGATCGCTGAACCGTGGAAATTATGATTTATAATGGAGATGTGCTGACAGATTGCAAAAGGATTTGATTTGACTGGAAGTTTTCCATAAAATTGCTTTAAGTTGAGTTTAGAACTCGCAAAAATGTTGGTATTTTAAGACACACAGAATAATCATTTATTTTTAAGTACTTTTTAAACGATGCCTTTTTAGAGAAGATTTTTTATAAATATTTCTCAATTATCAGAAAAGTTTTTAGTAAAAACTTTAAAAAATACGAAACGAATGATAATTAGGAAATAACTATAACATGTCAATACCTATCTGATTGAATTTAGTCGCTCAAATTACAAATAAAACATGCAGGTAGTAAGTAAGTAACATTAATTTTATTAGTTCACATCAGACTAATAAAATAATCATATTCAGCCTTCCAAAATAACCAATAACGATAATGATAATAAATAACCGTGTACCATTACGGTAACACGCCATTCTGCGACCGATATTATCAAATCACCACAAAAAGAAAGAATACCCTTAACAAAAAAGTGACATATGCAGTTATTACAATAATGTAATGTCGTTTAACTTAATCAATTATTTTGGCGGGCGCGCGCCCCGGCCCACTGTGCAGGGGTGACACATATTAACACCTTTGNGAAAAGTGGAACCTTTAAACCCCCCTCTCCCCGCCGGCTCAAGGGCTAAGGGCGGGTACTTTTGCTATGTTCACCACCTAACTAGGCTAAATAAAGTCCCGAGGTCAGAAATTGTGTTCCATGGATTTCTCTCTACACCGTCGTTAAGGCATTCATTGACTGGACTATTAAGAGAAGATAAAATGCACATAATTTTAGTTTAGTTTGTAATGATAGATTTGACTTTAAAAAAGGACTTAAGCGCAAAAGTTGACACTACATCCATGCAACTCTATCATGAAAAATATGACAAACGGTGGCTCACTGATTTAGCCTCAAGCATTACTCAATTTCCTTGGAAAATCATGTTCAGATGACAGAAATGATACACAAATATAACTACAACCGAATGTCCCTTGACCGTTTGTTACCGAACTATCTAACAAATAAGTATCCGAGCGTGACGAAGGACCAAAGGCTGTAGGGTCCGAAGAGATTAAGTAAGCAATATTGCTTGTCACAAACATCTCACGGGTACACTTCAGAAGAATCGGATTTGTTACTGATTACAGTGAAGTAAACTTCGTTCTGTATGAAAGTCAAAGTCAAAGTCAAAATTTCTTTATTTATATAGTTATACAAATCGTCAAATATTTTGCTCTTAAGGAACATCTACATGTCTCATCATCTTTGTACCCTACCAGCGCTATATTTTTATGCATTTGAATAGGTAGGTTTTACCAAAGGTATTTTTAGCATTAAATTAACCATATTAAAAGTTGGGGGATAAAATTTTAACTACGGCAAGTGCTGTAATAAATAATAAGCTCTACATTAAACAATAGATCATCAATAAAAGGATCAACAAATTCATTGTAATTGTCACTTGTTGTAACACTTTCTTTTAAAATTACAACGCAATTTATTAGATCTGTACCTACTCCTTGTATCTGCTGCAGCAGTTACCTATTACTTATATGTTTTCTATTTAGCCTACGACACGTTTTGGAATTAACTTGCATAGCATAGATAAGTATTATGTGAAAAATCAAATATAATCCGCATACCCAATGAGGTAATATTTTATAATGTTTGCTATCAAAAAATGTCCCTCAAGATGAAATGAAAAGCTTTGGTATTGATGACAAAGTGTGGCATCGTGGCATGCCTTAAATAGCATCGGACCAACAAAGCACCCAAAGCACCACTGGGGACTCAAAGGTACTTCAAGGAACGCCTGTGACCATTCGTATTTGGGAGGTGACCACGTAATGAATATGTTTGTAGACTTTTCTTCCTAATAACCAATTTCCTCAACGGTATCTTACCATCATGTTAAAGTTTTTTTATTAAGGAGATTGTTATTGTTGATTTTTTATATGGATTCCTGAATTCTAATTTTCCGATTGGATTTTAGGAAGGGATTTCCAACACAGGAACTTCCAGGCAGCTGTATCATTTGTTAAAATTTGTTAAAATCTTTTAAAACAGTCAAAACAACCCATAACATAATAATAATTACTAACGGGATTGCTACCATGTATCTTAATATTTTGAGTTTCCGATATTTCGGCACTGTTGCAAGCGCCATGGTCACGTAGCAATCCCGTGAGTAATTATTATTATGTTAGTGAATATGACAGTTTAAACCCCGTAACATGTTTGAATTATTTCTTTTCTCATTCAAGCTTGAAGACAACGCATTATGTTGCCAAATGCTAATAATTTCACCGTTCTATCGTTAAATAATTTGGCGTAAGCAGTATCTGCAGATGCACAAAATTCCTAAATGTAGTCCACAATCACCCAAATAAAACTCACTGAAATCATAGTCACCCCAAAGCTTTACTCGCCACAAATAGATAACCGGGTGTCCCTTTAGCTGCGGATTATCCGGCAAGTGCACAACATGTTGTCAATGCGGTCCCGGCGCGTCGATTTGTTTGGTCACCCTGTATTTTGGGGTGAAATCGGACTATTTTCTGGTAATGTTAGTTATAGTTCCACAGAATGCAAACGGCTGGTGGTTCTTGTGATAGCTGATTACAGCACATCAAGCTTTATGCACTGTAGGATAACTTTGTGACTGTAATTACGAGTGTATTTGCAATAAAAATGTATAGTCAGACAGATGTGTTGTTGTCTGTACAATAATACTTACAATATTAAGCTATGCTAAGCTTATTGTAAACCTGATAAAGGTAGCAGGAAGGTGCTGGATGCAGGCCGCTACCAACCGTGCGATGTAGAAGTCATTGGGGGAGGCCTATGTTCAGCAGTGGACGTCCTGTGGCTGAAGTGATGAAGCTTATTGTAAACGCAGGAAGATTTCATGATGGCTACTGACAACGCCAATCTTGTGGCGCCAATCAAGTTTTGGGCCGACGCTGTGTAGGCTTCTTGTCGACACGACAAGAAAAAGATTGTAATAGTTGAATAGAGTCCAAAAACAGATATTTACGTCCTTTTATTGGCTCTTGAAAATCTCTACCGACGAGTGCATTGCAGATCTAAGTTGCAATCTTAATTTTAATCTGAAATGAAATGTCTATTCAATTTTGACCTAGATATTTTGACTTATTATGAAACGACCTTTCGTAGAACCTACGTTTAAGTATGCTCTCTTTCTTGGAAAGCCTTATAAGAGTAAGAAAAATGTATCTAGAGACTTGCGATTTTGGTTGCAAAGTAAATAATTTTTAATTGCCTGTAAAACTTCTTCTTACTGTTAATAGATATGGTTCTACCGACAAAGAATACCAAAATACAAACCAAATCTGTCTCATTTAAAGATATTCTGCTTTTACAAAACCGGCAAGTCCAATACTCCACGCATCAAGACCAAAAAACCGATTAGTTCCGATACAAGTGCACATGTGCTCGTCCCGTCCCTCGGGATATGATATCAACACCATATGGCCTTCGTAAGGGACTTATAATTACAAGTGATGCTGTGCGCACTGTCAGCGATCGCTGAACCGTGGAAATTATGATTTATAATGGAGATGCGCTGACAGATTGCAGAAGGATTTTATTTGATTTGAAGTTTTCCATAAAATTACCGTAAGTTGAGTTTAGAACGCGCAAAAATGTTGGTATTTTAAGACACACAGAATAATAATTTATTTTTAAGTACCTAGTTGTTACAAAACAATGCCTTTCATAGAATATTTTTTAATAAATATCTCTCAATTTATTATTAGAAAGGTTTTTAATAAAATCTTTAAAAAATACGAAACGAATGAATTAGATAAATCTATAACATGTCAATATCTGATTGAATTCACTCAAATTACAAATAAAACATGCAGGCAGTAAGTAAGTAACATTAATTTTATTAGTTCACATCAGACTAATAAAATAATCATATTCAGCCTTCCAAATCAACCAATAACGATAATGATAATAAATAACCGTGTACCATTACGGTAACACGCCATTCTGCGACCGATATTATCAAATCACCACAAAAAGAAAGAATACCCTTAACAAAAAAGTAACATATGCAGTTATTACAATAATGTAATGTCGTTTAACTTAATCAATTATTTTGGCTGGCGCGCGCCCCGGCCCACTGTGCAGGGGTGACACATATTAACTAATCACACCCCTTAATGACCAGCTCGATCTGTCACCCGTTCTCGTCGCCGACAACCCTATGTTGATTTTTGACATTAAGGATGGTTGTTTAAAGTGGCCATCCATCACTCGAGAGTGGTGACATGTTTTTGTTGCATTTATTTGGGGTGATTCGAAAGGTCACAGTTTAAATGACTTTTCAAAGTGTTGTTGGATCGAGATATGCTTTAATTTATAGCTTTTCAACTGTCCCATTTAATAAACAGAGCAGTTTTGGATACTACAAACAAACAGTTAACTTTTAAATTACTATTTTATGTTAATTGTTTGTTAAAAGTGTATTAAATAAGGTTTGTTATTATAATAACTAAACATTGAGAAATACCTGTCTACTTCGATTGTATTTTACACTTAGTTCTATGAATGGGTTTTAACTATTCCAACAAAGACTGTTTAATATTTGTAATATTGTTAATAGTGATGCCTAATTGTAGCGAAAACCTAGCAATAACCAAGTAACAATAACAAGTTAAATGAACATTTTTTTAACCAAAATAACACTTGTTGAAATTGATAAAAAGCGGCACAATTTCCGAAACGCTTGCACCGCACAGAGGGGCATCACTCCTACATTAGCCTCACCCGACCCTCGCCGTGCTCAATTGATATTCGATACAGTAAATTCACACGCAAACTGCCTATTTGTATACAAAATGATCACTTTTGCCCCAATTTATTGCGCCTTTCCCCACTGTGCAGTTTTATTGGGCGGCAAAAGTAAATGTAGTCATTTTTCCCGTAATGTCTCTCTTTGTTTGTGATCTTTTGTTACTTTTATTAAACGCATTCCGTATTTAATTTGTACGAATATAATGATGAGGTCTGTTTATTTAATTTATTTAAATATTGTTTTCCACTAGCGGAAGGATGCTGTAATTATTATGAATGTTAATTACTCAAATGAACCATAATCAGAAAAGTGGAATTTAATAACTTTGTATCTGTTTTATTATATTTCGATAAGTGTAAGGAAGATATTACATACTATCGTGATAATTTGGTTATCATTCACTCAAATATTGCGTGATCCAAGTCAAGTTATCTTTTTTTTCTTGTAGGATGGAGGCTACAAATTTGGCGATGCCTCCAAGGGACTCCCTCAAGCCACGAGGGGAACACAAAGCCATGCAGTTAAACTCCAAACCTAATCAAGTAAGTAAAAACATTTCTTGTTCTAAGCCCACCTAGCTAATGTCTTGTTTNACTTGTTTAGTTGTCACCATAATAATGGAGGCATTTTCAACTGCTACCTTCAGTTAAGATCAATTCCTATGAACTTCACCCGTGATATCCACAAAGTAATGCATGTTACGGATGAAGTTTGCCCCTACTTGATCAGCCCGCACAATATGACGTAACATTACGATAAAAATTTTTGCACAATACTGTAAGAATAAATGAAATAAAATTTTGTTTTGGTGGCCTTAAGCTCGAAGGAAATGTACAAGATCGATATTTTAGTTCATAATATCCTACAGTTCGAACGGAATTTTCCTAAGAGGCTTGACTTAATACCCACCAACACCGTCTTAGTTTACTTTTGCGTCCAATTAACTAAACATTTTCAAGATGTTGGCTTTTAAGGGTCACCTACGCAATACTTATTGTATACATGTTAGATACTTAACTCTAGCATAATTCGCCCATTTATTTAATCAAAAATAGGAGAGATACCTACAACCAAACGCTACCGGTCCATATCAATTAACAAGAACTTAAGTTTGAATAAGCTTCTAACTAAACTAATTGAAATAGCCTACTTATTGCAAATTAATTACCGACCCAAATTAATTTAATTTAATCAGCTGAATATCGCTATAACGAAATGTGGATCGAATATGAAATAATATAAAAAAAATATAATGCATTTCAAATACCAATTCTCAATCATCCCCTTCAGTGATCCCAGTAAGCGAAAGGCCAATTTCAGTCCTAAATCTTGTGATGCGATGAAGATTACGAAACCCTAATGCCATNAATGCCATATTTTCTTCCAGGTCGGCACAGTTCTTCTCTACGGAGTGCCCATTGTTTCTCTCATCATTGAAGGGGTAGAGCGGCTCTGCCTAGCCAGATCTCCAACACACTTCTCAAGCAGTTCTCTTATAATGAGATCCACAACAGACGGGTGGCTTTGGGCATCACTTGTGTACAATGCACACCAGTTCAGCTGGAGATACTGAGACGGGCAGGAGCTATGCCGGTTTCTTCAAGGAGATGTGGTGAGTTTTTGTGTCTAAAGCAGTCGTTTGCGACCTTTTAGGATAGAAGTGTTTCATCATTAAAGGCGTGTAGAACTGTAGAGGAACTTTGCCTAACATATTCCATAACTAGTTCTTNGTAGTACTTGTAATAACGAGATCCATATTAGAAGAGTGGCGTTAGGCATCACCTCTTCAAGGAGGTGTGGTAACTTTTTGCGTCTACAGCAAAGATTGGAGACTTTTTGTAAAAGAAGTGCCTTATCATTCCGCCTAGCTCAGGTCTTCTATGAATGCCTAAAGATGGACATGAGGACCGTCTAACTAAAGTGTTAAGAATTTTTACTAACTGTAACTATGTATTTATCGACAATATTAATATTGTTATACAGCCATCATAAAAAGAGTATATTTATTCTCAAATACATACGAGTCGTTGGTCTACCTTGTGGATGGACGTCCCACGCTGCGTTTTCCGTAACGTGGCCTCCACTCCAGAACCTTGCTGCCCCATCGGCTGTCAGTTCTGCGTACCAGGTAGCAGGAAGGCGCTGGATGCAGGCCGCTACCTACCGTGCGATGTGGAAGTCATTGTGGGAGGTCTATGTTCAGCAGTGGACTTCCTGTGGCTGAAATGATGATGCTGATGATGACATACGAGTCTCTACCCGCAACTTCACCACACAGACGTCATCCTTACTTTGTTTACCAGGCATGATAACAAGAAGGGAAGCAGAGCGGCTGTGCAAGTCTTTCTTAGGAGACAACGCACCGCCAAGACTGCCGGACGACTTCGCGTTTGCTGTCCATCATGAGTGCGCTTGGGGCTGTAGAGGCGCCTTCTTGCCAGCCAGGTGAGACTTAAAATTAAGCCGAACACTAAGCCTTGGCGCAGACCACCGATTTTTAGTTGGCTGATAGTTGGGTCGGGCTCTTAGGCTGAGTTGCACCACCTAACTTTGACCGTAACTATAACGATAATCGGTGTTTTTGTTTGGAGTTTGACAGATTTTTGACGTTTGTCAAAGTTAAAGTAAGATGGTGCAACCCAGCCTAAGAGCCCGATTGCGCCACACATTACACCGATTTGGTATCGGCCGATTCTTCATACAAATTAAAATCGGGCCCAATTATCGGCCAAATAAAAATCGGTGGTCTGCGCCTTGGTTAACTGGGTGACTGAGATCTTTAGGTGACAAAAACGTGTCTACACGATTTCCAGCTGCACAAATGAGGATGGATTCTGAGTGTACCTATACTTTGCTCATTTCATTGAATACGTGACTTTAAAACACCTTTGAGATGTGTGTAACGTGTGTGTTTAGTAGAATTTACATTCGTCACTAAGTCCTAGACGACATTAATTAGAAATTCTATTTTGTCTCGAGCTATTTTTCATTGGGATTACACTGAATGTGTGATTTAGCATTATATGTTTTCTAAACTTAATTGAACCGTATTACGTAGAACACTACTCGTAATATCATTAACGCTTTGGCATTAAACAAACGATGATGATTTAGGTATCTATAAGCATTCTAATCATTATTTAAAACCATTGTGCCATGGTAATGTTGTGGTCTAAAGCCCGGTCTGTGAGCACGTAGAAATTTGTCCAATGACCCCAAGCTACCCATCCTTATCGTTCGCGCGTAATTATATTGCTGTCGCGCTCGGGGTAGCTTGGGGTCATTGGACAAAATTCTACATGCTCACAGACCAGACTATAGCATCTATTTAGTTTAATTTTCCCCCCAAGGTACAACTCTTCCCGAGCAAAGTGCATCAAGTGCGCGTATTGCGGTCTATTCTTCTCCCCAAACAAGTTCATCTTCCATTCCCACCGGGTGGGCCCTGGAGACAAGTACGTGCAGCCTGATGCTGCCAATTTCAACTCTTGGAGGCGACACATGAAGCTGAGTGGTAGCCCGCCGGATGAGGTGGTACATGCGTGGGAAGATGTAAAGGCTATGTTCAATGGGGGTACGAGGAAGAGGATGCTGTCTGCTGCTAGGTAATATACTGGAAACAGAAGCCGAGTTTTATAATTAAAACGCATAACTTGTGATGATAAAGATTTAGAGAATTTTTATAAACCTGGTCTATGTCGTAGCAAATAATCGCACAAGAATAAAGTAGACACAACCTCTCTATTACGTCGTTTTCGATTCACTTTACATACTTTTTCGTTTTTAAATTTTATATTCATCATCATCATCATAGATTTAAGCGGTAAACCTAATCGATTTGTTTGAGAAAATACGCAACGCTACGTTATGCTACGAAAAATACTACGAAATGCTACGATTATAACGCTGCGTGCGTTATAGACCTTGCAACTTGCAACTTGTGGAGACCCCTAACTACTTTTAAATTACAACATTGTCAAACTTTCCAAAAACAGTAAAACCAACATCTTCAAAAAGTTCAGCCTAAAATTGTGCCACAGAAGGGTTCCTACCCGCAGGCCCGAAGCCGACGGCGCTAGTGAGCCGAAGCGGCCGCCGGCCAGCCCGCCAAGTGCTCACGCGCCGGTGCCGCGGTTGGCCGACTACGTGTGGGGTGCGAGGTTGCCCCTGCCGTATGCGATACCGTGGCTCAAACCGACGCTGTGGACCCCAGGTGAGAGTCAGGTGGTTTAGGTAACCTCAAGTGAGAGTCAGGTGATCTAGGTAACCCCAGGTGAGAGGCAGTGGTCTAGGTATGAAATGTGTCAAGCCATGGCTAGTAGACTACGTGTGAGGTGCGCGGCTACTGCCGTATGCGATACCGTGGCTCAAACCGACGCTGTGGACCCCAGGTGAGAGTCAGGTGGTCTAGGTAACCCCAGGTGAGAGTCAGGTAATCTAGGTATGAAAATGTGTCTCGACACATTTTACTCACTCACTTTCATAGGTACTAGCTATGGCCTGTACCTAGACTACGTGTGGGGTGCGTGGCGTGGCTACCCCTGCCGTATGCGATACCGTTGCTCAAACCGACGCTGTGGACCCCAGGTGAGAGTCAGGTGGTCTAGGTAACCCCAGGTAAGAGACAGGTGGTCTAGGTAGGAAATCTGAGAAGCCATGGCTAGGAGACTACGTGTGGGGTGCCGTTTGCGATACCATGGCTTAAACCGACGCTGTGGACTCCAGGTGAGAGTTAGTGGTGGTTTTGTTACCACCACAACGAGTTTTATTACCACACAGTTCTTGGCCTGCATCGGCCTCGGCCTGATGAAAAGTCCTTCTCGTCGTTTCAGCCAAAGGACGCCCAATGCTGGATAAAGGCCTCCCCAAGGATTTCCACAAGGACCGGTCCTGCGCTGCTCGCGGTTCTTTCCGCGGAAAACTTAAGATTATGTAGTAAGACGCCATTTTCATGTAGCTTGCCTATTTTTAAATTCACTCGACGTTTACCGATGATTCAGCAAATTCTTCGAACTTTTTGGCCCTCGAATGGTGAACTTTTAAGTTAAATAATACCGTCTATTTACCAGGAGCTCTGACCGCGCTGAGCGGAGTGAGCGCTTTGGAAGAACCACGTGCGTTCCGTCCAGTGCGCTCGCATCGGCTGGACTCGCCGCAGCTTTCGCCCGCGCTGTCGCCACCGCGGTCGCCAGAAAGGTAATCATCATCATCATCACATCATTTGTTAGGATTTGAGTGGAGTGAGCGCCCTGGACGGTCCTGGCGCTCAAGCAGACTGAATGAACTGTATCTATACTAATATTATAAATGCTAAAGTAACTCTGTCTGTCTGTCTGTCTTGTTTTCACGCCTAAACCCCAGAACCGATTTTGATGAAATTTGGCATAGAGATAGTTTGAGTCCCGGGAAAGGACATAGAATAGTTTTTATCCCGGTTTTTGAAACAAGGACGCGCGCGATAAAGATTTTCTGTGACAGACTAAATTAAACGCAGGCGAATCCGCGGGCGGAAAGCTAGTAATTAATAAAGTGAAAGGAAAGAAAAGAAAGGATAAATAGGGGAGTGGAGTTTGGGGCAGCATGGACTGTGATCTGAGATTACTGAATAAGAATTTGTCTGCCCCTTGCACGAGCATACTTATAAGACGAAATAAAACCTTTGGTTGCAAGTTGCAAGTAATTATTACACAGGCACAAAAGTTCATATCACTTTTACACTTAATGTATTATTATCAGTTAAGACATAGGTATCAACTAACACCTAACACCTTTAAAACTCAGTGTTACGTCCAGATCGCCAATGGCCACATCATCTCCGCGGCAAACCCGCTCGCCGCTCCGCTCGCCGGCCCGCTCTCCGCTCCGCTCGTCGCCCGCGCGCTCCACCAAGAGCGACAGAGACAGCGATGAGAGCGTCGACATTGAAACTACTGAGGAAGATCAGCCACGAGATGCGGTGAGTACTAAGACTTTCATTTCAGCCAAATGACGTCCACTGCTGCTGGACAAAGGCCTCCCCCAATGATTTCCATAACGACCAGTCCTGCGCTGCCCGTATCCAGGTGCTTTCGACTTACTACAGCTATAGTCTGGTCCGTGAGCAGGTAGAATTTTGTCCAATGACCCCAAGCTACCCATCCTTATCGCTCGCGCGTAATTATGTTGCTATCGCGCTCGCACACTCACTGCAGGTGCCAGTCGCACAGTCGCGACAGCAATATAATTACGCGCGAGCGATAAGGATGGGTAGCTAGGGGTCATTGGACAAAATTCTACGTGCTCACGGACCGGGCTTTAGCTTCACTGGATCGTCAATCCACCGAGTGAGAGACTCTAAGGCTGAGTTGCACACCCAGCTTTGACCGTACCTATGTATCGATAACCGGTGTTTTTGTATGGAGTTTGACAGATTTCTGACGTTTGTCAAAGTTAAAGTAATAAGGTGCAACCCGGCTTAAATAATATCTTTCTTTTTATGTGAACATCTTCTCATGAAACATTATGTACATAATATGTACTCATAGAAGACATTAAGGTTTTTTTCCGCTATTAAGGGCTCTTACACAAAACCCCGATACGACGCGGCATAGACGGTGTTTCATGGTAAAAATTCACGACACAACATCGTAACACAGCGTGCTCCGATGCACGACGACATTCTGTCTACTTCAATAACAAATGTGAAGCCAACTGAAAAGCTGAACCGAACAATATCATATCAAATAAATACAATCCGATTTCGTATAATACGCAACTAAACCCTTTATAACTCACGTAAACGTTTCTCAAAGATGCAATTTAATGGCGGAGTATTGAGTGAATCGCATTATCTACTAGTCCCAAGCATTCGGAGCAAACCGAGCTTCGCTTGAATCCAATTTAAAAAGTTGGAGCAGGAAAATTTTTCCAATCACCGTAGTTGCAAGGCCGGTAATCGGCGATTAGTTTTTTTTTTTGCTTTTATATCTGTGGGGCGCGCCATTTCGATGAATGAGGATGGTTCTGATAAACTGTGTCGGACAAAACGGTTGGAAATCGATGTAGATAGTGAATTTGTAACTCTAAAGTAGACTTGATTTGAATTTGAAAACAAAATCACAAATTATTACATCCAGTTATTTATTTTATTGATAGGAGGAAAACATACAGCATTTTATAACACACATAGAGTTATAGTTATGGCAGAAACTTAATTTCTAAAGGTTACATAGTACTAACCATTTTAAAACAGATGTTTAACTTATGAGTCTACATTAATTACGAACCACTTAGCCACAACATGAAGATAAAAAATGATACCCTATAGATATAAAGAAGAACTTCCAACAGCCTAAACTTGTGTAATTAATGCATTGATTAATTTTATTCAGTTTGAAACATTCGCAATTTAAATCCTGTAGGTGTCGCGTTTTCCCGCCGGACCGAGCGTTCGCCTAAAATGGCCGACAGTACGCTTTGGCACGTCGTAAACTGTGTAATTACTGGCCCGTTCGAATTCAAATGGACTTCATTTCGGTTTTAAATAAGAGAAAATGTTTAATTTAGTAGCGATCCGCTTGGACCAATTAATTGGGGATTTTCGTCTCGTACCAAGCGAGGCTGTTTGTTTTTTATTCCTTCGCTCTATGTACTGACCGTTGAATAAGTTTTTGTGCTGTGATTACGACCTTTTTATACAGTTTTCTTTTTTACAAACCACTTTTGTTCGTTAACGAACTTATTTAATTGTTTACACCAGTAAAGTTAAAGGCGCCCATTACTCAAATAATATTTCTTATTTTTAAGTACCGTAACTTTTTTACACGGTAGTTTTTTTTGCGCTTCTTTTTTACACGAGAATTTTTTTTCAATCCATCTCTTTAAAAATTTTAGGAAATACGTAGAATTAGAGGAAAACAATGTCTCTGCCTTTTTATCAACCTCAAAACCGTAGCTGAACATAACCTGCGACACTTTTAGTGCTAAATTAAGAACAGTCATTTTAATATCAATCAATCCCCCAATTATATCGCTTCTAAATTAACAAATCAAACCAAGGCTTGACTCACGATCAATACGGTGATTAAATAATTACTGGGTCGTTATACGTCGTCCTTTGAAGGTATTAGCGCGAGAGCCCTTCGGCGCGCGTTAATTACTCGCCCTGGCTGACGCCTTGTTTACGTCTATTCATACTGGTTATACATAAATAACCACTAAATAACGAAACACCTGATTAACACAAACATTAGGATTAGATATTTTTGGATCTAGTTCGGTGGAGTTGGTCATTGAATGGAGTTCACTGAAATTGTAATACTGAGATAGAGATTGTATTTAATCAACAGTTATTCTCGGTGCGATTAATCTTGCATTAAATAAAGACCTAACAGCAATAGCACGGCATCTAGTATACTGAAACCGTGAAAAAATCAAGATTAGATTTTTTTGGATCTAGGTGGTCGTGGGAATTTTTCAATATCCTCTTGTAACTAAGCTTTAAGTTTACTAATGTACCTACATGCCAAATTTCAAGCGTCTGACTTAAGCGGTTTAGATTTTTCATACAAAAGGATTTTCCCGCTAATTCCCGTTCCCGTGGGAATTTCGGGAATTCCTTGTTGTAACTAAGCTTTAAGTTTACTAATGTACCTACATGCCAAATTTCAAGCGTCTGACTTAAGCGGTTTAGATTTTTCATACAAAAGGATTTTCCCGCTAATTCCCGTTCCCTTGGGAATTTCGGTAATTCCTTTCTTAGTGCACCTCTACGGTATTTAAGCTACGTCCCTTCCAAATTTCAAGTGCCTACGTTTAGCCGTTTAGGCTGTGCGTTTATCTGTCACTAAGTCAGTCAGTTTCTCCTTTTATGTATATTTAGATTCTTTTTTAACTACAATGTCGTTTATATAAATTACATTGATGTTTTTTAATATTTTAGTTCTTTTTTGTTTCTTTGAGTAATATTTGATTTTAATATTGATTTGATTTTAAAGGTGGAAGAAAAAACGTAAGAAACTATTAATAGCAGGGTTACTAGCCAATGGATGGCTATTAATGGCTATTAACAGATAATAATCAGTTATTATCCAAACTAGCTGGCTACAAACCCATCTCTATCACATTATAATACTGAGACAAAGATTGTGTTTAATCTTTTTTTTTCTCGTTGCGATTAATCTTACATTAAATAAAGACCTAACAGCAATAGTTCGACGACATCTAGTACTGAATCCGTAAAAAATCAAGAAAATGGTGTTTTGGTCGACTTTATCTAAATATCTACTACATAAAAATAAGTCCGGTTTTCCTCCCTGACGCTATAACTCCAGAACGCACGAACCGATTTCCACGGTTTTGCATTCGTTGGAAAGGTCTCGGGCTCCGTAAGGTTTATAGCAAAGAAAATTCAGGAAAATTTTCAACAGAACAGCGGGAAGGGGGTAAAACGGGATCCACGCGTACGAAGTCGCGGGCGGCCGCTAGTCCTTTGTAAAAATAACACTCGTAGTACTTTATTTTATACATATTGTTATAGTAAGGTTAGTAATTTTGTATATTGCCTGTCGGTAAGTAATTTTCACATTATGTTGTTTAAATACCGTTAAAATTAACATTTGATTTGCATAAACTCACCAATTTGGTGTGTTCCTCTTAATTAACCCACATTTAATTGTTTCATAATCGGATTTAATATTTGTAGGCAGAAATAGATCGGCCTATGAAAAGCTTCATACGCCCTTGGTGATTAATTTATTATCTTAAACAGCGTCTCTTTAAAGGGTATTTAATACCAGTAGTGGGCATAATGCCACTTCTTAATTGTTACTTAGAGAATATGACTTTCGAAGGTCCTTGGTTCGATTTTCAAGACATAATATTTTAAAAAGCACTGATTTAAAACTTCCAGGTTAATTAGGACATAGAGTGTTTTACTACTAGACATTCTTGAATTCGTTTCGCTGAATCACTTACTTTTAAACACGATTTCCTACTGTGAATCTGTCATGACAGTAACTTTTTTAAGAGAGTTGATTTCACACAAGTTCTAATACTGTCACTTTCCTCAGTAACAAGAATCAAAAAGAAGTCTTGCAACTGACCATCTCCACAAATATTCAATTCCATACCATAAACCCTATCAATTATACAGTTACATTCTTAGTTCTATCAACCGGACTGTACCATTGAGATTAATTCGTCAAATCGGATTAGTGTAGATCGGCTTACACCGGCGCCGCGGGCGCTGCGAGTGATTGTCTGCAGTACATTGTTCGTACTGCCCACCGGTCGACGATGGGTTTATAAATACATGCCCATTTTTAGGCTGGGTTTTTCAATTACTTAGTATTAGCGCATGGAACGAAGGATTGTGAGCTTTTCCGAGATAAAAGAGAAACATGTGAAATTGTTTATATGCTTTGACGTTAAATTCTGATGAAGTGTCTGAAATTCAGTCGTTTTGGACTTATGAATTATGAAGTTATAAAGTTATTGCTACTTGTTTAATTTTACTTAAGTCTGAAACAGGTACTTTTATGATGATGCAACAGAATCTAATGAAAACTTTGTTGAAATCGTGCTAATGTAAATATTCTGAAAATAGGAGACAAAATAATTAGTTTTTCCAGATTTTTTATTGGTACCTACATAAATTACAGTAGCATAATAAATATCTAATAAAAAAAAACATGCATGTGTTTTATCTTCACATTACTTTTTTCCTTACTACCATTCTTTAACTATTCGTCAACAACAATCAATTTAATAACAATTGTCGTTTAAGACGTGTTAACACTATAATCTATTTGGGTCATCACGAAAATTTAATTACGCCCCACTGTGCCACTCGAGTAGACGACAGCACATCAAGCTAATCTCAGAACATCTTATGCCATTGTAATACGTCCTATATTGCAACAAAAATATGTAGTATGATGTGACTGTACCAGACTCTACCTACGTGAAAGTCGAAGTAATGTTTTGATACAATATTTAACACCGCTTATGCTGTTTGCATTGGGGCGCGTTCGCAAACACACTCGATCACCCTCCGAACAAGCGATTCGATTAAAGTACCGTATCGGGTTGCTTAATTTTTGTAACGTTTGTGGACAACAATGGGGCTATTATTAATTACTTTTATTGTCTGTCTGATACGGTAAAGAATGTTGTAAATAAAATATCCACGCATTATGTTGTATCCCTTAACTTTAACCGTAACTTTGACAATAGCCGGTATTTTTGTATGGAGTTTGACAAATTTTTGACGTTTTTTAAAGTTAAAATATGATGGTAAAACCCATCCTTATTGATAATTCCTTAAACAACAACGTTGAACTTTTGTAGCCGAGGCGGGCATTGATTTATAACGACATCATCCAACAATAACAATTTAAACTATTTATCTGAAGATGGATCAATCATCATAAAAATAGCTAGGTATTACAAAAAAGGTGCATAATTCTTACTTCAAATGTTGAACTTTTTAAAAGTTTCAGAACGTTTTTCTCTGTTCTTTTGTCTTAAGCGCCACATCGCAACTAATACAAAGCGCGTACGTGCCTCAGCCGAGGCGGGCACTGATTTATAACGACATCATCCAACAATTGAATCGCTGCTGCAATCCGCCCAAAGTATCTATTAGCTACGTGCTTGGAGTGCTGAGGAGGGTTACCACAGCGTAACTAGATTCAGTAAGTTTTGTTCATTTCTCGAGCGTAAACAGTGTAGAGTTACACAACGAGAAAATTAGAGATATGATAAAATATTACAAGGATTAGGTCTAGGAGAAATGAAAGAAGTGGTTTCAGTGGGGATAGACAGAGATATCAGCATAAAAAGACAAATAATAACAAAAACACACGTAGTGTTAGAATGAATTCGGTAAGAGCTTTTGTATTTATTCAATCCGATGGTCTGGGTTTATTTATAAAGTCACACTGTCGGATCTAGAGCGTAACAAAACCACCATAAAAGCCTACTGTGTTCATATTGTGTTATGGTGTGGTAAAACTTTGGTGCACGAATTACACCGACTGAGCCTCTGTGGGACAATAAAGACTATCGAAGCCATATTGAAGTGTCAACTAGAATGACGACACGATGTGCCTGTGTACTTACAAAGTAACATTCGATATCAATTTAGATTCGATAGATCCTTTAGTCCTTTACCTACCTATCTTTGGAACTTAGTGCAGCGAAGAAATCTAGTCTAAATACTAACGAATGCCCGTATACCTACCTAGCTGTTTAAAAACTGGTGTCAATGATAAAAAAAGTGATTTAGGAGTTCTGTAACAGCTATTTTTTTCATTGGTAAATAATAAACTAATTGGTACTCGTATTAATAATTAGATAACTTTATTATTTCTATTCAAGATACAACCTACTTGTTGAGTATTTATGGACTAATTTGCTTTAATATTTTTTTTTCTTTCTTCAAGTACAACTCTGTTTACAAATACTGTTTTCTCAATCTATTATCTTCCTTACAAAAGAGCGTTCGCTTTAAAACAAATTAATGACATACAGAAGCGTCTGTCCCCCGGGGGAGGGCGTCGTGCGAGGTGCGCTTAATTACACGCCCGATAGACTGACGGACAATGCGATCGCACTCAGTGCAGCTTGTTGTAATGACTTAGGAAAGCACAGCTAGTATTGCATATTTAAATAGTTTTTTTAAATATAGGACAGATTTTTGTATTATGCCCGTTTTCACCATCAATACCTACCCAATTTTTAAATTACCCCTATGGTAACACATAACAGGAATTTTATTTTTCATAGGGGTCACTTAAAATTAGGGATTGATGGTAAAAACTTGAATGAAAGTCTCCGCATAAGTACACCATTCAATTTAAGAATGAATGATATAGTAAAAAAATGCATGAATTGTGATATTTCAGTATTCGTATCGTACAATACCTAAATAATACACTTTCGTAGAATATCTACGGTGTCGCTACGGCGCGGCGTAGACGGCTACACATTCTACGTAGTACAAGTACAGTAGTAACGCGTAGCGGTTTTGCTCGTAGTCATTGTATACTACGAGAAAGAATGTGTAAATAAATATTATCGTGCACTTTATGTACTTACTTATTGTAGTAAGCTCGATTTTTTGTTTATATCAGCTACTTAGCTACAATTACTACTTCAAATTATATAAATGTAAAATTACAAAATTAGAAAGATATTATTCTTTAAAAAAAGAGTTACGACATAGTTTAATCATGTCCTTTGAGTTATTTTATTATAGTCCTTAAGAGTAAATTTAAAAGCTAATTGAAAAATTAACTCTTTCAACCATTTTCCATCATAATCTAAAAGCACACGAGTCACGAAGTCTCCTCTTTATTTGTAACGTTGAGGCTGCCATATGTCGTTCTTACACCTATTGTGTTTTTGCCGGGACATTTTACGTATTACACAATAGCCTAGGCCACTGAAAATGTATGGCCCGCTGGCCTAGATAGGGACTTGAATAATTAACGCTTGCTGGGAACTTATAAGCGGGTTTAAAGCTTTTGTATTTTTAAGCTTTCTAAGCTTAGGTTTTTTAAGGACTTAAAAGTTTTTTCTACTTTTTTAGTTAGGGTCGTTGATATCACTTGTCAAGTGTTCAATTAAAACTTATTGGTTTTTCAGGGCTCTGCTCTGGAAAATCTGGGAATTGCTTAAGTGTCAAATAACCCGCGTACCTACCATCTGGACTTAGGGTTGCCATGTCCAAAATCACAAAAGCCGGACTCTGTGCTTTATTTGTCCGGACATTTTACCCAAAAAGCCGGACATGTGTGGGGTCACCTCAGCTCATAAGTGAGTACTATCATCATCGGTTGCTAACCAACATCCTGATGCGTGCGCTTCATATTATTCTGTGGGTCGACTTACGCTTGGCGCGGCAACCAAATATAAAGCCTAACAAAAGCCGGACAGGCCGGACAACACAATATTTGGCCGGACAGGCCGGACAACACAATATTTGGCCGGACAAGACCGTAAAAAGTCAAACACCTGGCAACCCTATCTGGACTACACATCAGTCTTACTACAAATATACCTACACCTAAATGTAAAAAGTATCTAACAAATAATCGTATTAAAGTCCAATTCATTTTAATAGCCCGACACCAAAACAAATGGTAAATTAGAGAAATGTCGGTAAATACAAACGCTCCTGTTTCATTACAACAAAAAGCAATTACTTCCACGTTTCATAGATAATTCATAGTTTTGCGTTCAAGCGAACAATAATCAAATTATTTGGAGCTACACGTTTGATGTTTATCTGATTAAATTAAATGCCTAATGTTAATGGCTTTTGAATTTGTTTTTGAAGTTGTAATGTTATTTTGTTCTACTTTATGTAAAACTAGCTGCCGCCCGCGACTTCGTACGCGTGGATCCCGTTTTTAGGGGTGGAGTTTCGTAAAATCCTTTCTTAGCGGATGCCTACGTCATAATAACATCTACATGCATGCCAAATTTCAGCCTGATCCGTCCAGTGGTTTGGGCTGTGCGTTGATAGATCACTATGTCAATCAGTCAGTCAGTCACCTTTGAGTTACATATGTTTTTAGACTAGTATTTTAGTAAGATACGCGTATACCTAATATAAATACGAAGTTACATTAGAGTCATGTTAAGACTTAACTACCTATTATGCAATCAATCTATTTTTTTTCTTATTGTTAGCCAATTTGAAAGTCAGAGCGGGCATGATTACTTGCATCAATCCGATTTTTGTACTTACCTAAATTCCTTATTGTATTAAGGAGCAGGAAGGCGCTGGACGCAGGCCGCTACCAACCGGGTAACATGGAAAGCATTGGGGGAGGCCTATGTTCAGCAGTGGACTTCCTATGGCTGAGATGATGATGATTGTGTGCTTGGATGTAGATTAATGATCGATGCCAATTTTCAAAAATCGCACAATGTAAGCACTTAACTAGGTAATTAGTATATGAAACAAAACTTGCATATTTTACTATATAATTTTATTCAACTAAAGAATCCAATCCAGTTTCTCCACTATCATAAAAAAGTCCAACTGTAACCACTAGGTCACAATCATTACGTCAACATCGTAATTCTTATTCCGTTCGTTTTAACATCGAGTCAAATGCCGCGATGGCATTTGAGCTTTTTATTTACTCATTTGGGAAGTGGCATTTGCCGTTTTTATTGGTGGCAGCGTGTGCGGAACATTAATTTTGCTATTCAGTGCTGGATAGATAGATAGGGGTTTATAAAAGTATCAGTCAGTATTGATGTGTAAAGTTCGCGCCAAAAGATTTTTGTAATGTTTGCAAATAAAGTGGAATGACTAACATTGACATAAAATTATCTATGGCACTAAAAGAAGTGTCCGAATACTAAGTGATAGATCTTTATTTGGTGGCTAGAGAAACAATCACGATTTTAGATCGCAATCGAGTGTTCCCTATTTTGTCTACAGATTGGGTCCTGTCCAGCAGAATCACGGTCAGTAAATTACAAAAGAGGGACATGTGAACAGAATATTATTTTTTAAATATTGTCCTACTACCATTGTACTTATCCATCTATGACATACAATGTATGACAATGTAGCGTGCCTTAAATTGCATTAGTACATTTAAAATCACCGACATGATAGAGTTAGCTGGTCCTCGCGGATCGCATGCGACACGGTAATCGGCGAGCGATTTATTATTGAAGCACTGCGCGCGTTGGTTACGTAAATAATTATACGGAACCACTCATGAATTGTTTATAGGTGTGAGGTGTAGAGCGAATGAGATTTAGAGCTGGCAATTGACATGGTGACATAGAAGTTTAGTTTATTTTGTGGAATTTAGAGCCATAGCATAATTTTAGCATCGGCGACTTAGGTAGTCGCTTTTTGAAAGCTGAATGCAGCGATCACCACACATTCCACACCGCACACTTAAAAACGACAAAGGAGTTAGGTAGGTATTCGTGCTAATGAAACACAGTCTATCAGCCATGATATAATTACCTTTATTGGTGGTTGCTGTTAGGTAAAAAGTCGTCGTGGTCGTGGAATACTTACCATTTTCCAGCTATTTCATTAGCACTTATTTTTAAAAACCTTTTCTTGTAATAACTTTGCCATGTCTATTAATTATGAAGTCTACGTTGCACCGATTGCTTTTAAATGAAACAACAATAATTACCACGAGCTTTGTCTAGTGGGCGCCACTGTCACACGCGTGTGGAGTATCAAAACGCTTTCCCAAACTTTGCTTTAATTAAATGATATTAAAACAGGTAGGTAAACATACTAAGCTGTTTCTTCACTTGGTAATTGTTTGTGACGTATGCAAGCATCTTTAATGCCAAACCTTACAGTCGAACAAATCGACGGGAACTCCCATCAACGTAGACCTACTTCTTACCTACTACTTAACTGGGCCATTCTTAAATTTGTGCCAATTTTTTTTAAGAAATTAACGATTATTTTTTTTAACTTTTTGCGATGTGTATCGAAAGTATAAACCAAAAGCATACTTTTAATGTATATGGACAACCTTAAAGCCCTCGGAAAGGAAACAAAATAGCCTACGTAACCACGACTGTGACACTGCATGACACGGATGTGACAGTTTTACATTTTTACTGTAAATAATAATATTTATGTTGTTAAATTTATATCATAATAGTTTAAATTGATTAACAATAAAATACACTAAATTCGTTTCATCAACAAAGGTGTTATTTGGTAATATGTACTTTTTTCTGAACATCCAAAAATTTAATTAAAATTGAGATCAAAAATGCCGTCAGGTAGTTAATATATCTACTAGATAATAAAAAAATAGACTTTTTATTATTGGCACTATCTGCTCATGCTTCCGATATGCTACCTACATGGTTTCGATATGATAATATGCTTAACAAATTAGTAAATATTAAACACAGTAGGTACCTAATTGAGTATCAAATGAGATTTCTGTAGGATTCACGTAACAGTTGTTTTTGACAACTTAAACATGTTTCATAGTCACCGTACCACTAAAAATATGGTTAATAGCAATTCCTTAAAAGGAATTGCTACAACAACTCCGACCACCTCTGCAGGGCCTTTACCGGGAGCTGTCTAAGTAAAATTTGATATTACTGCAGAAATGAGAAAGTGCAATAATTTTTCCTTCGTGGCATCTAGAAAATCATACTAGCGAAAAATAAGTACACTTACTAAAAGGCTACTTCTAAAAATTGCACAATACACAAAATAATTTAGCAGAACAACAAAAACTATTAAAATNAGTCCAAAATGGTGGTAGTTTTACTGACACCCTGCATACCTGTTCGTAGGATGTCCCAGGTTTGGGTTCTGATTGTGCTTTGAGTTGAGATTCTAAAATTCTATTTTTGGCAATAAGTTCCTCTAGCTGTGCCTTTAGTTCTGTGTCAGACATGTTGAAAATGTAACTGTACCACTGTGCAGAAAGTAAACAAAGTTAAAAAATAAAAAAATGTGCTGTTAAGGGTTAAAATATCCTTCTCCGCAGGTGTTAGGAAATTCAATTTAACAATATTAAAAATAATCAATTTTAGATGCAATATGCAGATAAAAATAAAATAAACAATGATACACACACTTGGCCGTTGCAAATTTGAAACCATAAGACAGGTTAGATCAAATTGGTAGGAATTTTAGCAATAGAAACCAATAACCTTAATTAAACCAACATATTACATGCAATAAATACCTGGTAAATGCTTAATTATTACAAACAAAGTATTTAATGTAAACCGAAAGTTAATTGTTAATAATTCAAATACAAGTTGATAAGAATGAATAAATTTACCTAGTTTAAATTGAATTATGTTATTAAGTTGGGTTAGGTTAGGAATATTGTAGTTTTACACACAGATTAGCAATGACACAGAGAAATAAGTATGGTACATGAACGGAGCACTGTAAAGTTCAATGTTTTCGCATGATGCACAAGTTAGACGGAGCAAGATGGAAGTGGTACTTGTGTGGCTGCGATGCTGGTGGACAGTCTTTGATTGTACTTCACTTGATTAAGATGGTTTATGATTTTAGCGTCCAGTTGTTATTAAGCACAAGGTTTCACACACAATACACTCATGCACGATGCACGTAATGGACGAAGAAGAAGCTGGCGTGCGAATAGCGTCAGGTCAGGGGCGCGAAATGGTAGCACGTTGCGCGTTGTGAAGATACCACGGAGCGTAACCGGAATGATTTTCGTGTTCGGGATCCTGATGAAGATGATCCGGGATCCGTTTGGAACGTACGGTGGTCACCAGTTTGGGGATTGATGAGGCGGCGCTCCCCGAGCCGAATCAAACTCCGGTTAGTGTTACACGGTGTATATTGTAAACAGCAGTAGCAGGTGGTTTACACAACGAGGACACGTACATGTGATTGTATAGCGATGGCACTGGTTAACGAGGCGTATACACAAGTGTTATACGGCGAGTTGTGATGTATTTTACAAGTATTTACACAGAAATCAACGGATGGTAGCGTTGTTTTTCCAAGGCGCCAAAAGTAGTGGCGGTCGAGAAAAATGATCTGTCAAATGTCAGATTTTGACAGGACAAGTTTTTGAGGTGCGTTCAGAAATACAAAGTCACCGAACGCCACAATCTGATTAAATTAAATGCCCAATGTTAATGGCTTTTGAATTTGTTTTTGAAGTTGTAATGTTATTTTGTTCTACTTTATGTAAAACTAGCGGCCGCCCGCGACTTCGTACGCGTGGATCCCGTTTTACCCCCTTAGGGATGGAGTTCTTAATCCTTTCTTAGCGGATGCCTAAGTCATTAATAACATCTACCTGCATGCCAAATTTCAGCCCGATCAGTCCAGTGGTTTGGGCTGTGCATTCATAGATCACTATGTCAGTCAGTCAGTCAGTCACCTTTGAGTTATACTATAATTATGTTTAGATTATTAATAGTATTTTAGTACAATACGCGTATTATAAATATGAAGTTACATTAGAGTTATGTTAAGACTACCTATTATGCAATCAATGTAATTATTTTCTTATTGTTAGCCAATTTAAAAATCAGAGCGGGTATGGTTCCTTGCATCAACCCGGATTTTGTACTTACCTAAATTCCTTATTGTATTAAGGAGCAGGAAGGCGCTGGACGCAGGCCGCTACCAACCGGGTAACATGGAAAGCATTGGGGGAGGCCTATGTTCAGCAGTGGACTTCCTATGGCTGAGATGATGATGATTGTGTGCTTGGATGTAGCTTAATGATCGATGCCAATTTTCAAAAATCGCACAATGTAAGCACTTAACTAGGTAATTAGTATATGAAACAAAACTTGCATATTTTACTACATAATTTTATTTAACTAAAGAATCCAATCCAGTTTCTCCACTATCATAAAAAGTCCAACTGTAACCATTAGGTCACAATCATTACGTCAACATCGTAATTCTTATTCCGTTCGTTTTAACAGCGAGTCAAATGCCGCGATGGCATTTGAGCTTTTTATTTACTCATTTGGGAAGTGGCATTTGCCGTTTTTATTGGTGGCAGCGTGTGCGGAACATTAATTTTGCTATTCAGTGGATGTAGTATACATCGATAGGGGTTTGATAAAAGTATCAGTCAATATTGATGCGTAAAGTTCGCGCCAATAGATTTTTGTAATGTTTGCAAATAAAGTGGAATGACTAACATTGACATAAAATTATCTATGGCACTAAAAGAAGTGTCCGAATACTTAGTGGTAGATCTTTATTTGGTGGCTAGAAACAATCACGATTTTAGATCGCAATCGAGTGTTCCCTATTTTGTCTACAGATTGGGTCCTGTCCAGCAGATTAAATTACAAAAGAGGGACATGTGAACAGAATATTATTTTTTAAATATTGTCCTACTACCATTGTACTTATCCATCTGTATCTGACATACAATGTATGACAATGTAGCGTGCCTCAAATTGCATTAGTACATTTAAAATCACCGACATGATAGAGTTAGCTGGTCCGCGCGGATCGCATGCGACACGGTAATCGGCGAGCGATTTATTATTGAAGCACTGCGCGCGTTGGTTACGTAAATAATTATACGGAACCACTCATGAATTGTTTATAGGTGTGAGGTGTAGAGCGAATGAGATTTAGAGCTGGCAATTGACATGGTGACATAGAAGTTTAGTTTATTTTGTGGAATTTAGAGCCATAGCATACTTTTAGCATCAGCGACTTACTCGCTTTTTGAAAGCTGAATGCGCCGATAACCACACATTCCACACCGCACACTTAAAAACGACAAAGGAGTTAGGTAGGTATTCGTGCTAATGAAACACAGTCTATCAGCCATGATATAATAACCTTTATTGGTGGTTGCTGTTAGGTAAAAAGACGTCGTGGTCGTGGAATACTTACCATTTTCCAGCTATTTCATTAGCACTTATTTTTAAAAATTCGTAGAATCCGGCTCTACATAATATATCGAAGACTTCGTGAATTTTCCTTTTCTTGTAATAATAACTTTGCCATGTCTATTCATTATGAAGTCTACGTTGCACCGATTGCTTTTAAATGAAACAACAATAATTACCACGAGCTTTGTCTAGTGGGCGCCACTGTCACACGCGTGTGGAGTATGAAAACGCTTTCCCAAACTTTGCTTTAATTAAATGATATTAAAACAGCTACCTAAACATATTAAGCTGTTTCTTCACTTGATAATTATTTGTGACGTATGCAAGCATTAAATGATTCATTAAGGTTAATTTCACGGGAACTCCCATCAACGTAGACATACAGACCTACTTACTACGATAAGTATTTTATAAGGAACGTTCATACCTTACATTACTTACCTACATTATTAATTGTATGCAGGGCCGTTTTTAACCTACAGGGGCCCTGGCTGGGCACATAAGGATCAAGGGAGGCCCTTCTCATCTAGAAAAAGATCTTTTATGAGAACAAACGGGGCCTCCTCGATCGCGGAGCCCAGAGTGCCCAGTGGGAAAGAGGGGCCTGTCTGCATGAATCGTCTTAACACAAAGTCGTCAAAACACATAAAACTAATTTTACTGAACTTATAAGTTTGGGAACCGCCACAAATCGCTGTGAATGTGGGTAATAGTCGTTATTAGTTAAGTGATAGCACTGTAGAGAGCGTGTGGCATCAGATACGCGCGCACGTAACAACAAACGATTTTTAACTCGATCGCTCCGCTTTAGATAATTGCCCTTAAATATAACATCGATCGTGGAGTGGAACTGAACTTTAAGTGTGCTTTGATAATTACCTACACTTTTTTTTAACTTTGAAAAGGTTTCTGTAATTTATGAGAATTTTGCATTTGTTGAAATTAATATGTTTTTTACTCAGAATACAGAGTTTGTTCTGTATTCTGAGGTTTTTTATGAAATAGCTCTGCACTGCTCATAAACTTGTTTCTTAACTTTCCAGTTATTTTTATATGTGAGTTAAGAATGAATGTTTATGTTTATTTAACTTAAGGGCCACACTTCTAGTCCTAACCATTTCCGGACATGTTGTCTCGTTCTATCGCAAAGAATCTCCATTTGATGAGAGCGAGATAAAAAACGAAAATAGGTAGCTGGAAATGTAGTTAAATTCCTACTCCCTAGCGCCTTATTATAATTGAATGGCAAAGATTTCTTTTACTGTGTAACTTGTGACAGTTAATAATTTACTTACAGCTCTTGCATCAAACAACAGAAAAATACGCAGTTTCCTATATTTCATACAATTAATGTTGGTGTAAGAATATAATTTAGTAGAGTATTCTAATACATATTATAAATAGCTAAGGTACATTATTAATTTTACTTACAATTTGTTTCAGACGTGTTCGTGGTCGTGCCACACCGCGCCGCCGCGGCCCGACGAGTCTTGCTGGAGCGCCCTCGTGCCCAAGGTGGAGCGCGAAGACGAAGCCCGCGTGGAGCCCTGGCGGCTGCCCGACCTGCGGCCCGCGCTGCATTACATGCGGGATCGTGGTAAGATATACCAAATATTAGTCACCTGATAAGGAATCGGAGCTGTATATTTAATGTAAAAATGTAATCTGTAATGCTCACTCAACACAACTACTGCGACACAGGCCTGCGAGCCTAGTGCAGAAGCTGTGGTTTATTACATCACAGGAAATGATATTTGTGAATAAAGATTATTTATTATTATTATTATTTATTTATTATTATTATAGATAATAACAAGAACCTTCCAGAAACTGCTTCATGGAAGGAGTAATAAACAATGGGGAGTAAAAATTTTGTTCTTACAACCTTCCAGAGATGAGCGCTCTGCACAGAAGAAAATATCCCATCCCCATCCAGAAATAGTTATAAAAATGGGCAATTGGGCATGTCTCCATTTGTCCTACACTGGCGGACATCGGAAAAAAAAGTTGCGAGATATCCGCTATTGAAATCCCCGTGGTTACCAAGGTATAAAAACCAAACAAGTTTGTAGGGGACAACAGGAATACACGAAGAATGTCTTAAGTTAAGATTAAATGTTTTTGAATTATCCCACAAAAGAATTGAGATCTAAAATAACGGGTTTATTTAAGTTCATTGAATTTTAAGTAAATTAGATTTATTACAACACCCGCCTCTAATACATAGGTACCTAATTTTACTTACCTAGTCTGATTTAATTTTGTTGTTACAGAAAGAGACGGTTGCGCTGCATGTGTTGCTCCACTGCCACTGCTGCCCCCTCCTGCACCTGCGCCTCATTAGCACTAAATCATTGTAATTAAAAAAACTTCATGAAATTGTTCGAAACTTTTTCTAAATTTCGCGCCAAAGCAGCCGAAACAATGACATTACTATTTTTTTCCCCAATGATTATGGCCTTGGACAAAACCACTTTGGCCGGTCAATGAAAGCAAAATCCAGATGGCGCTGGTGCTTATGTGCTTATGTTACAAGTTGTAGAATCAGTAAAATGACAACATATTTTTTGTTTTATATTTAAAGAATTTATTTGTACAGGATTTGACTATTACAAAATGCGAAGAGTTATAGTTATAATCCGATTTGCGACAAGACATTAATTCGAAAGCACTTTTTCAGGAAGTGATAAGACGGCTACTTTCTTGTAGAAATATTGTAGATACGTTATTTTAAATTATTAATATAGTGAAACCAAAAAAGCAATCGTAATGAATTGAATTCATTAAAAATGTAGGTAAAAATGTAATTAGTTTAATGAAAATACTCTAGTCAATACTAGTCGCATTGAATCTATTGCTGTGTTAATTTTAAAGACCTGTGACCTATTTTGTATACATTTAGGTTCCTGTAACATTGCTACAAACCATATTTATTACAATGTAAATAGTAGACTGTCATATTAGCACTATAAAAATATTGTATTTCCGTAGAATTATTATGGGCCATGCTAAAAAAAATTCAATTTTGTGTAAGTAACTACTTATTACATAGAATGTAGGTTAGAACGAGGTTAACATTGATTAGCCGATATTATACTTCACATAATACATTAGATAGGTAGGTATTGATAAAATGTAAATAACTGAGTACCTAATCCATCCTAATAATATTCTTAAATCAATACTCGTTTAAATACTGGCAATAAAATATGTAACCAATGTTTTTTTTGTATACTAAGTTAACGATGCTGCTTTTTAACAAAATTTATGGGAAATGTAATATTTATAGGCACTATAGAAAATGAATAAAGATACTTACTAGCATTTATCGTCTGTAAACATATCAAAATACTTTAATGTGAAAATTATTGTAATTTTGTATTATTGCTTACTTATCTATGTATTTATTTAGACTAGTTGCACATAATAAACACCTACATACAAGAAATATTGTTTTTTTTAACTATCACCCAGATCGTCTTTCCTTTTTTTACCGTTATTAATACCATCTGACTTAGTAAAATAATTATCATTTATGGAACTAACATCTGCAATCGTAGGTGGCGCAACGAAAGTTGAATGGCGAACGTATCTACACTAATGTAGTTTGTGTTCAATTTAAAATAACGTATATAATAATCCTATTAATCCTATTATCCTATTTATATTATAAATGCGAAAGTTTGGATGTCTGGATGTTTGTTACTCTTTCACGCAAAAACTGCTCAGCGGATTTTGATGAAACTTTACAGTATTAATGTTTATAACCCAGAATAACATATAGGCTATAATTTATGACGATCTGTGACCAACAAAATTTCACAAAAAGCTAGTATTAAATGTTTGCAAGCCAGACAGATAGAACTTGTTAGTCCGACTACGCAACAAGACGTTTGCGTTTACTTTTCCCGGCACAGTCAGCGATGTCGTAGCTTGGTCTGGTTAAGAAAATAATTTTATTGGTTTTGTTATCGTTCGTTTGTATCAATTAAAATAAAATAACTTACTTTGTTTTATTTAGCACTAGCTTTCCGCCCGCGGCTTCGCCCGCTGTCGCTTTTGTCTGTCACAGAAAAACAATATCGCGCGCCTATTTGCTCACCGTTTAGACCTACCCTGGACTACGACAAACATTTTTAAAACCAATATCAGCTCAATCGGCCCAGCCGTTCTCGAGTTTTAATCAAACTAACGAACATCAATTCATTTTTATTTATATAGATAGATTACTACATTCCACTAATTAAAAAGAAAATATAAAACAAAAACTTAATTGGACTTTAAAACACTTTTCTTTTCAAGTCACGGTTTCAAATATTCCAGTAATATTTTTTTTAATTCCTTAAAAATAAATAAAAGGAGGAATCAAAAATCTCGCCATCCAAATCTTGTCTATGGTTGTTCATGTTTGGATAAAGTTGTCATAGTCCAATGCCAGTACTTGTTTTTAAAAACTTTACGTCAACGTCACTGTCATCCAAACTGTCAAATAGCTTTGTCTATTCCTTTTCCTTGATAAATTTTCTCCTGAGAGGTTGGTTTCGTGTTGATCTAAATCCTTTTTTATCACAAAAAGTATTTAACTTTTCTCAAAATCTGATCATGGCGTTCAAAATAGCAAAGTTCCCCACGAGTTTACGTGTTTATTTTTGTGGAAGAGTGCAAATATGTGAAAGTTTAATCCTAACCTTTATTGTATGGTGTTTGATTCGAGCCGCTCTGTTTCAGAAGCAAAATGGGTCGTTACTCTCGGGAACCGGATAACCCAGCTAAGTCATGCAAAGCGCGTGGCTCCAACCTGCGTGTTCACTTCAAGGTGCGTGATAATTTGTGACTTTCATCTCCACATGTATTGTTTACTACCGCCGTGGTGTTAATCCTCGCCTGATACTTCCAACTCCGATCGGTTCTTACTGTCTCTAAAGTCTACTGTGTATTTATAACCTAAAACTAACAAATGCCATTTGTTTTGCCATGTAAACAAGCAGTTATTGCAATGCCTATGTAGTAAAGTACCCCCAACTATTGTATCAAAGTTTTTACACAATGCAACTTCTTAGAAATGTATCAAATAATTCCAGAACACATACGAGACAGCGATGGCGATCAGGAAACTGCCCCTGCGCCGTGCTGTCCGCTACCTGAAGAACGTTGTTGACCAGAAAGAGTGCATTCCTTTCCGCCGCTTCAACGGTGGGGTGGGCCGATGCGCCCAGGCCAAGCAGTTCGGAACCACACAGGGACGCTGGCCCAAGAAGTCCGCAGAATTCTTGCTGCNCCTGCTGCAGCTTTTGAGGAACGCTGAATCTAACGCTGACTACAAAGGTCTTGATGTTGACAGGCTGGTCATCGATCACATCCAAGTAAGTTGAGGTTATTTTTTATGTCAGTTTAGGTTACTTATGCCCGTTTTCGCCATCAATCCCTAATTTTTGAGTGATCCCTATGGTAACAAATGACAGGAATTTTGTTTACATAGCGGTCACTTAAAAATTGGGGATTGATGGTGAAAACGGGCATTAGGCTGAGTTGCACCACCTAAATTTAACAGTAATTATAACAATATCCAGTGTTTTTATGGAGTTTGACACACTTTTGTTGTTCAAAGTTAAAGTAAGATGGTGCAACTAAGCCTTATAGTGTTATGTTTAGATTGCAATGAAAACGATATTATTGATGAAAACGATATAGATTTACTGTGTGATAAAGGAGGTAGATGCTATTGAAAATAATTGAGGGTATGAGAACCAGAGTGTTCAATTCAGTTTGACCATTAGGCTGTGTTTTTATAAAACTTATTTGAGAAATACTGTAAGGAGAGCAGAATAGCAGTAACTTCTTTATTCATATTATGGAACATATGAATGGAAAAAAAATCAGTGTCAAAGGTGACCTAGGGTCTGCTCAAGATGTGCATTTTAACATTTTTAAAAGTTTAATTAGCTAAGATGCTATAATCACAGAATAATAATAAGTACTACGTACAGAAGTTTTACTTCGCGAAGGTATTTAAAAAAATGTATGCTCAATGTCATTAACAATGTGGTGTAATTTAGCCTGTCTCAAGAGTCAAGCACCATTTTGTTGACAAACGTCAGTGATCGGCACTGCGCCGAAGCTATAGGGCTGACTTCGGTAAAATGATGTGACGTGAGGTGCCAAACTGCGGAAAATGGCGGAGGAAATACATGATTTAGCATGAATTATCATGAATAATATTAACTACTTATTTACCTCTCAGTGTCTTGAGGCAACTTAAAAAAGTACATTCTGTGTTTTTATTATTATTTAGGCAGTTAAATACTGCANTACTGTGGGCTCCATATTATAGATTTTTTCAAATTATTTTAAGAACAGACGACAACTAAAAGAAAACTATAGACAAAAAAAGTTACGCCAATACTGAGGTGGGGGCCTGAGAGGCCCACAAGAAACTTTAAAATTAATTTACCTACTGAAATTGCGCGTGCAATCAGGTGCACAGTTGTTGACAGCCTCGGCGCAATGAAACTCGAAGGTACTAAAAGATTCGCGTGTGTCGTGCACGTGGGAGAGGAGAAATTCTACAATTTGACTTTTTGAAGGCCTGAGAGGCCCCCACGTCAGTAGTTAAAGGTTAAAAATAAATAATTGAATGTATGAGAGCCAGAGTGTTCAACTCAGTTTGACCATTATATTAGGCTTAACTGTGTTATTGATAAATTTGAGAAATGTAAGGTGCAAAATTGCAGTAGCTTCTTTATAAATTAGTATTACTCCAGCTTGTTATATTTAAAGGCACTGGGTCTCTATCAGAAGGAACTCTAGGGGTGGAATCTCCATTGGCGTGGGTTAGCGGGCAAGGAGGTAATATGTTGGATGGTTGACAATCACGTTCCCTACAATTTAACGTTCCACCAAACTCAATACACTTTCAAAGATAACCTCGTAGCCGCTTGCTCACACTTGACATGATACAACTGATTGACAGTTACCTTTTTCTGCGCATTAGTCAGGTGTTACGTTTAGGAATCACAAACCTTCCGCTGTACAGATTTATAATCTACTATTACTAGTATACTAAGTAGTAATCTACTAGTACTATTAATCATCAATAATAATTTGCAGCATCTGTGTCCGGCGCCGACATATTTATATTCATTCATATTATGAGACCGATGAGTGGAAAAACATAAAAATAAAGGTCTACTGCTGAAAATCAGTGTCGAAAGAGTCAGCTCAAGTTGAATTTCTGTCATTTTTTTTTAAATTTAATTAGCTAAGATCCTATTATGATTTATTATTGCTGAATTCATTAATGAGCGGCAAATAAACTTATTCTATTTTATTCCAAAGTTATCCTTGCACTATGCATTAATGTAATAAATTAATTACTCTGGTTCTCACAGTTTCTACTGTAATCAATATTTTGATTTGTTACTTTTGTAAGTTGACATGCTGTCATCAGTTGTACCTACAAATGTATTGAACAAAAGTATGGTAGCCTTATTCATATGCATTTAGCCTATGTGCAGACTATTGATTTTTCGTCGGCCAATAGTTTAGTCGGGCAGTTGATCAGTATGGGCATGTATGGGAGTGCGCACATTACGCTGATTCGATTTGGCTGATTCTTCATACAATTTAAAATCGGGCACAACTATCGGCCAACTAAAAATCGATGGTCTGCGCCTAGTCTTACGGCCACTCCATAAACTATTAGAAAAACGTCGCGCTAATTTTCTCTTATCAGTTTCATGCCTTTTTTGCTTGACAGGATGTTGCCCTATGTACAGACTGTTTTCTAAAGGCAAACATAAATTGTAACAAATATTTCGTTGATGGAAATTATTATTATTTTCTGTTTATTTTGTTACTTACATTATTATTGTATTTTTCTGTTTTATTGTTTATTTTATTTTGTGGATAGGTTTAATTTTTATTTTTCCGCTTTTTTTCATTTATTAATTTTACGATAAACATCCAGGTTTTATTATGAAATCTTTAATAATTTTTTTAACCTGTAAATTAACTGTGACACCATTTATCTATGGAAGGAACTTTTGCTGTTCAGTAAATGATTGTAAATTACTGACTATTATGTTAAATAATGTGGAGTCTGTTGTCTTTAAGACAAAAACAAGAGCAGCTCTTAAGAATAATCAAATTAATATCACTCTTCTATAGTTAATATTTCATAATTATGCCTCATAATGATCAGGATGAAACAATGACTTTCGCATTGTTGTCTAGACCCTGGCATAGGACCAGTTGATGGTGTTCCTGCAGAAATCCAGGCTGCCAAAAATCAATCATGTTAATTTCAATAAAAAAAGTGGGACAAAGGAATACTAAAAAGCAGGACCATAAACTTTCAGTGTGAATGTACCCTTCCCTGAAACATCAAAGAAATACCTTCTAGATAGAAATTAACCCTACCTATGTTTCGTTACAGGTAAACCGCGCACCCTGCCTCCGTAGGCGAACGTACAGAGCGCACGGTCGTATTAACCCTTACATGTCGTCTCCCTGCCACATCGAGGTGTGTCTGAGCGAGAGGGAAGATGCTGTCGCCCGCGCGGCGCCCGCCGACGACGCGCCCGCTAAGAAGAAGCTGTCCAAGAAGAAGCTTGCGCGTCAAAAGGAAAAGATGATGAGGGAATAGGCTTTTAAGGGTTAATAAATGACTTACCACAATTTTTTGGTTTGATTCCACAACCCAGGTAGGATTTTTTTTTACAAAGTTTTGGTACAACCTATATTGTAAGGTACGGATTTTGAATATTACCACACCACACTTTAAACTCACAGTTGAAAAATAGTCGAGGTACAAACAGTAACACCGTTCTGACCATTCAAGACGCAAATCTTAGTGCGAGAAAGGGATAAATAGTGTTCTGTCATGTCAATTTCACAGAAATAAAGTTTTATGATGGAACATACAGAGCGCACAGTCGTATTAATCCTTAGTTAGAGCACTTTCTCATTTAGGCGATTTAGCAGCGCGATAAATGTGTGACAGATGCTACCGAAAGTTTCATACTATGAGTGACAGCAGATGCATGCCTTTCACATTATAAAAACGCCGCTGCCGCGCTTCTAACGCCCTAATGTGAAAGCGCCCTTACATGTCGTCTCCCTGCCACATCGAGGTGTGTCTGAGCGAGAGGGAAGACGCCGTCGCCCGCGCGGCGCCCGCCGACGACGCGCCCGCTAAGAAGAAGCTGTCCAAGAAGAAGCTTGCGCGTCAAAAGGAGAAGATGATGAGGGAATAGGCTTTTAAGGGTTAATAAATGACTTACCACAATTTTTTGGTTTGATTCCACATCCCAGGTAGGATTTTTTTTACAAAAGTGTTACAACCAATATGTCCAATATGTTGGAACCGATTTTGAATATTACCACACCACACTTTAAATTTCTCACAGTTGAAAATAGTCAATAGTACAGTACAGTATTTCATTTTTATTTTATTTACAAAAATTAAGTCTGTTTTCATTACTTTTAAATGTATTTGTAGCAACACTAACACTAACTTGAATAAACGCACCACTAGATGGCGTTATAAAATATACAAGACACGATTATAGGAAAGATTTCGAATTATTGTAGGCTGTATTTTGGAACTTGCAATGAAAAAAATAAACTTATTTAGCAGATTTTTAGTGCTGAAACAAATTATACAAAGTGACGTAAATGTTACATCCACAATAATTTAAGAACGACCTGAACGACTAGTCGAAGGTTGTTGAAGAATTAGCCTTAGATTTTCTCGCCGAAGCTCCTGAATTTCCACACAAACNTATTATTATTTAGGCAGTTAAATACTGCACAGTATTTAGTACACCATTTTCTTTATTTTCTTCCATCATACACAAGAATACGCGTGCGTGAGTCAATGTTCGCTCGTATGTGAGGCCTTGTCGAATAGTATCCTGAAGGTGGGCCATCGTGCGTGTTTTGTTTTCGATGTAAACTCGCTGAGATGAACAGGCCTGCTATAATGCCAAGCTGAATAAACTGAGCGCTGAATAAACTCATACTATTTTATTCTGATATCATTGCAAATAATTAATATTCTAGTAATTAGAGAGTTAATTGATTACTCTGGTTCTCACAGCTTCAACTATCAGTCACTTTTGTAAGCATACCTGAAAAACATACTGAACTAAAGTCTATGGTAGTTGAAAAATGTGACAATAACTTTCTCCCATCAGTTTTTATCATGCCTTTTTTGCTTGACAGGATGTTGCCCTATGTACAGACTGTTTTCTAAAGGCAAACATAAATTGTAACAAATATTTAGTTAATGGAAATTATTATTATTTTCTGTTTATTTTGTTACTTACATTATTCTTTTATTTTCTGTTTTATTGTTAATTTTATTTTGTGGATAGGTTTAATTTTTATTTTTCCACTTTATATTTTTTCATTTTATTAATTTTATGATAAACATCCAGGTTTTATTCTGAAATCTTTAATAATTTTTTTAACCTGTAAATTAACTGTGACACCATTTATTCTATGGAAGAAACTTTTGCTGTTCCGTTTAATGATTGTAAATGTCTGACTATTATGTTAAATTAGATGTGGAGTCTGTTGTCTTTAAGACAAAAACAAGAGCAGCTCTTAAGAATAATCAAATTAATATCACTCTGCTATAGTTAATATCTCATAATTATGCCTCATAATGATCAGGATGAAACAATGACTTTCGCATTGTTGTCTAGACCCTGGCATAGGACCAGTTGATGGTTTTCCTGTTGAAATCCAGGCTGCCAAAAATCAATCAATTTCAATAAAAAAAAGTGGACCAAAGGAATACTAAAAAGCAGGACCATAAACTTTCAGTGCGAATTTGTCAACCCTGAAACATCAAAGAAATACCTTCTAGATAGAAATTAACCCTACCCGTGTTTCGTTACAGGTAAACCGCGCACCCTGCCTCCGCAGGCGAACGTACAGAGCGCACGGTCGTATTAACCCTTACATGTCGTCTCCCTGCCACATCGAGGTGTGTCTGAGCGAGAGGGAAGATGCTGTCGCCCGCGCGGCGCCCGCCGACGACGCGCCCGCTAAGAAGAAGCTGTCCAAGAAGAAGCTTGCGCGTCAAAAGGAGAAGATGATGAGGGAATAGGCTTTTAAGGGTTAATAAATGACTTACCACAATCTTTGGTTTGATTCAACTTCCCAGGTAGGATTTTTTTTACAAAGTTTTGATACAACCTATATTTTATGTAAGGTACAGACTTTGAATATTTCCACACCAGTCTTATTTTCTCACAGTTGAAAAATAGTCGAGGTACAAACAGTAACACCGTTCGCGTCTGACCATTCAAGACGCAAATCTTAGTGCGAGAAAGGGATAAATAGTGTTCTGTCATGTCAATTTCACTGAAATAAAGTTTTATGATGGAACATACAGAGCGCACAGTCGTATTAATCCTTAGAGCACTTTCTCATTTAGGCTATTTAGCAGCGCGATAAATGTGTGACATACGCTACCGAAAGTTTCATACTATGAGTGACAGCAGATGCATGCCTTTTACATTATAAAAACGCCGCTGCCGCGCTTCTAACGCCCTAATGTGAAAGCGCCCTTACATGTCTCCCTGCCACATCGAGGTGTGTCTGAGCGAGAGGGAAGACGCCGTCGCCCGCGCGGCGCCCGCCGACGACGCGCCCGCTAAGAAGCTGTCCAAGAAGAAGCTTGCGCGTCAAAAGGAGAAGATGATGAGGGAATAGGCTTTTAAGGGTTAATAAATGACTTACCACAATTTTTTGGTTTGATTCCACATCTCAAGTAGGATTTTTTTTCACAAGTTTTACAACCAATATGTAGAGAGAGAATAGTACAGATATGAATATTACCACACCATGACCACACCATACATTCTAGTCTAGAAATAGTCTGTAGGTACAGCATTTCATTTTTATTTTATTTACAAAAATTAAGTCTGTTTTAATTACTTTTCAATGTATTTGTTTGTTGCAACACTAACACAATAACTTGAATAAACGCACCACTAGATGGCGTTATAAAATATACAAGACACTAATATAGGAAAGATTTCGATTGTAGGCTGCATTTGGAACTTGCAATGAAAAAAATAAAGTTATTTAGCAAGTTTTTAGTGCTGAAACAAATTGTACAAAGTGACGTAAATGTTACATCCACAATAATTTAAGAACGACCTGAACGACTAGTCGAAGGTTGTTGAAGAATTAGCTTTAGATTTTCTCGCCGAAGCTCCTGAATTTCTACACAAACCTCGCACAAACAGTTCTCCAAATAGAAGTTCTCTTCGGCTAATATTTCGGCATTGTTGCCAGCTTCGATGCGTTTTTTTCTCGATGAAGATATTTCTTTTCTTATCCTCTCGTTCTCTGCCTCAAGAATTTTTATTTTCGAATCGTACATACTTGGGATCAATTCATCAGCTTGAGTTGTGAATACTGTCTTTGAGATGGTTGTTTAGGTATCTCAATTTGCAAGCTTCGTCTTTTGCTTCGTGAATTTCTGCTTTCAGAGCAATATTTTTTTCCTTCAGCTGGATAGCTCTTGACATCTCCTGGTGTTGTTTGGTTGTGGCTTCCACCAACTGATTCCTTAATTTTCTGTTCTCATCCACCACTCTTCTCAAACTCAATGCAAAGTTGGACACGGAGGGTTTCTTTTTCGCAGAATAAATTGATTTGTACTTTTTCATAACTTTAAAATTGTAACTTGGTAATTTTGATGCGAAAGGGCTGTAATTTGACAATTTTGACACCTTAATTTTGATTTTGATTCACGTCAAAGCAAGGGAATTATGTTTTTTTTTGTGGAAGGCAAAGAAAACTTTATGTATAGGTCAACTAACACATTCTGTGGTTCTATTTGTGCCTGAACAGCAGAGATCATAACTTTTCTCTGATCTCTTGACCATTACCTATTACTTATTCTGTGCCATTACTCAGGTTATATGAGTGTTTTATATTACATAGTTTCCTTTCCTACCACCTCTGCTTCTCTTATGATTAATTTCGTTGCGGGTCCAATGACAATCTAACTTTCCCCGGAACAAACTTGGCCTTCATTGGTTGGGTTTTTATGGCGGTCAAGCTGTAGAGCCTGGCTAGACAGGAGTTGCAGTGGTGGGAACGAGAGGTGGGAATAGTCCCGTACCATCTGCTGCTCATCCATGCCCCTGGTTTTGTTATGAAACGTAAGCAATTGCAAGGCCGCCTATGACTATATAACCATTAGTTTCCTACACGTACGCAACGTGTTACAATGTTGCATTCATTTTCTCATCGTGCATCTCGTAATGGTAATACCTGGTACATACCTATATCACATGCCTATATATGATCATTGTCAAGGGAGATCAGACTCCCACGCACGTACCTACTTAGTAGTGGAATGAGACGATATTTTTTATGCCAGTAACTAAAGTGAAAAATTCGCAACTAATTTCGTAGTTCATTAGGACGTGCAAGTGTGATATAGAAATCCCAAATAAAGCTTGCACTATTTCCACAATAATTTAAGCTAATTATCGACTCAACAAGATTTCTACATTGGGCTTTTGTAGTTAAATAATACTAGAGATACATTATGTTAGGTACTTAAGTATTTCTCCTCGATTTAGAATCTAGATCTGAAATTCGATTTTAAATTGATTCGGTCGATTAAGACCTAACGTTTACCTGTGCTGCCTTGTGCATCATGAGGGTAGTTGTTTCAGAATTAGGTAGACTTAGGTACAAAACGGTCTCCAGACGTTGGTTCAGTCTTCTAAGGTAGACTGGAGGAGAATGCCTAATGGCATTAAGTTCGCCTACCGTGATTTACTTAGTGCATAAAAGTGTGTAAATGAAGAGATTTACAATCAAAGAAGAGCTACTGAAATGCACTTGCAACTGGTGCTAACGGTTTACTTTATCAAAGAAGAACTTAGCTGCCACTATATTGAAACCGTGTTTGATCAGTAAAGATATCTTATTTGTGACGTCCGCGTCGGTCTGTTTGTTTTAGGTATATAAGTTTGCTTAGATTGCAGCTATAAAATTATTATTTTTTAATAACCATTGTGTGAAAGCTGCGCACGTGACATTGGCGGAAAAGTGTGCCCTCAGTGGCGAAAAAACGCAAGTTCACCGCCATCAACCAAAAAAGAAGAAGAAGAATTAGGCCCTTTTCACACGTCCCGGATGCCGGCTAACCGGCGCCGGGTACCCGGTCGTGAAGTGTATGGGCATGCCGGATTAATTACGCCGGAACATGTGAAAGCTACGTACCATGCCCATACACTTCACCACCGGATACCCGGCGCCGGTTAGCCGGCANTTATTCTCTATCATATTACCTTCGTAAAACGAAAAATTGCATGTCTCTATCCCTATCACAACGTTTGCAATGATCGTTTGAACTAAGCCTCTCCGGGCGCGCCATTCAACGCTTCGTTAACAACAAAACTGAAAATGGCTCTAGATTTGTAATTTTGATAAAGACAAGTTAGATTTCAAATAAAAACAAAAGATTTCGAAGTAAAATAAGCATTTTAGTTAAAATTAAAATTGTCTCTACCTGTAGCGGAGAATAATGTTGTGGCAGGCCTTTGTTCAAACGATCATAGCAAATGTTGTGATAGGGATAGAGACATGCGATTTTTGGTTTTACAAAGATAATACGATAGAGAACAATACAAAGTAATAAAAACCACCGGTTATAGGGGCATTTTTTGGAGAAATTTATAAAATAACCAAAAAAACACGAATTTTTAAGCCGATTTTTTTCAAAAAGTATAATGTTTTATTATTTGTTGGCCTTTTTTGTGTATTTTATGTATTTTTTTAGTATCGCCTGTTATTTAGCATTATTACTGTTTTTATTTTATCTGGATATACCGCTTAGTTTAAAAGTTATTACGTTTTCTTTACAATTAGTAATTTGAAGAAAAAAATTTCTATAAAAAATAAAAAAAAATTCTCAAAAATTTTTTGACCTCTTTTTTGTCGATAAAAATAGGTCTAGTTTCATCTATTTTCATATGTACACTTTAACGTGACTCACACTGTATATAGTAGGGATTAGTAGGGATTTAAATTAAAGATTCTTTTACTTTCAAATAAAATTGCAGACGAAATTTTGACAATATTCAGGATAGTTACACGGGAAATTCATCAAATCAAATCAAAAATTCTTTGAGTTGGGCTAAAACAATTTTAGTTAGTACTTTTTAGTTAGCGAAATGCTAATAATCAGCATTCAGGGCAAACCACCATGACAAATCCAAAAGAGGTCTGTTTTTTCGGTGGAATTTCTCATTATCGTTCAGCTCTAACATAGAGATGACAATTGCACAACTTTCTTTACAAAGAAAAACATGACAAGAATAACTATCTTCTTATTCTCCTGTGCTTTTAAACCATTTCTTTAGAGATCGGATAACAACAAAAAGATAAACACCAAAACATTCGCACGTTAGAAGATTAGGCTAACTATGAAATCTGCAGCGCGGCATTGCAGCTACGCCGCGCGCCGCGCTGTAGATTTAATAGAATTTTGCAGTTTGCGGTCTGCGGCCCGTCTTGGAATTGTACCTTAAGTCTGGTCGCCATCGCTGCACGCCGGCTGATCGCGTTGGTTTGGCCGAACCTTTATTCCTTTTCGCCTCACTCCCTGCATGGACCTGGCTTATCAATCAGCCTCACAGTTCGCCCACCGCCGCTCGCCACGCAGCACGCATGTCTCGCGTCGTCGGTTTCCTTCTCTTGTGCGCGTGCGCTTACGCCGCGCTGCCCGAAAAACTTGCGACTACAGGTTGGTATTTATTTGTTTAAATTGTAATTTTTTTTCATATTTATTTATCAAATAAAATTGCAAATTGTTTTGACAACATTCAGGATAGTTACACGGAAAGTCAATTGGAATAAGGTTATTAAAAATTCTCTAATAGTCATCAATTGGTTATTGAGATTGAATTTTCACGACAATTGTTGGGCTTAAACAATTTTAGTTAAGCGGTTACTTTTGGGTCCGAAATGCGGAAATATTCGTCGGAATTCGTGCTTTAATTAATTAGGTGCCTTATTTTAATTATTTAACTGCATAGAGATGGGATTTCAGGTTTTACTACAGAATAAATACCTACCTACTTATTTTACCAGATATGATTTATAGTTCAAAGATTTTAAAAAACAATGGATTACCTACATTAAAACAACTAAGTACGGATCAAAAATCATATTGTGTAACGCCTCATTACTTTTCACAATTTTTAATTGACCGGCAGTAAGAATGTTTTCTGTCGAAAGTACCTACCAACTTACCAATAAGTAGGTATACTTACAATAAGTTTAATCTGACGATTATGTTCTTATCTATACTATTGGCGCTGAATCATCCCGTCACTAACCTACCCCAAGGCCACACATGCAAATCATTCCAAAAAGTATTCCGCAGTTTATCTGGATTTATCATCCTTCGCAGTTACTGTCAGACGGAAATTTAAAGGGCTCAATCTGGCAATGAGGTCACTGGTGCAGTAGGGAAGATTTCTTTCGATGGTTTAAGTACCCAAAGAACTTATAACAAAGCTATTTTTACTGTAAAAGTACTTTCGTAGCTAATTATGCGTCCTAATTACAAAGTAGAAGTTCCTACGAATATTTGCACGTAACACTCTTTTGACTGCTTAGTGCTTATGCTACATTTAAAACCTAGGTATCTACGAGTTCTTAATTTACTAAGGAAATGCAATACCAATACTTGCTACGAGTTATTGTAGCATGGTTATAATTAATACCCATCCCTGTTAGAGCGCAAGCAACTTGACGCGCCAAAATGTTTACTGTACTGTATTTGGATACGTACGGTTAAGGGTAGGTATGATATTTATAAGTAGGTACCTAATTGACTGAGAGGTACTTACGTAGCTTCTAATTGATTGTTGGCCTTTCGCTATTCGTTACGAATTGTTTTCAGATCTAAAAGAATGCAGAAGTTTACTATAACAATAAATCTGCATCTGCATTTGATTGCACCTCCGTATTCCCCGCGCCAGATACACAGATCCATGCGCCCCAGAATGCAGCGTAACCGATCTATATGGATCATTGCCACTAGTATCTACGTGAACTCGCGCGCATGTCGTTGACTCGCGGCGCGTTTGATCCGCGCCTGACCCACTAACAGTAATGCAGTTAACACCGCCACCGGACGTTGTAACCGCCTCACCCTATATTCGGACGTAATCTTCTAACGTGCGAATGTTTTGGTGTTTATCTTTTTGATGTGGTAGTTATATGTCTTGGCGGCTTAGAATGAGGAGATGATCCCCTGATGAAATGGAAAAAGCACAGGAGAAGAAGATAGTAATGTTTGTTCGTAAAGAAAGTTGTGAGACCCTATTTCTATGGTAGAGTTAAAGAGCAATAAGAAAATCATTCGAAAATGGTGGTTTGCCCTGAGGTTTTAAGAGCAAGGGTGTATACCTTTGTGCTAAATCCTCAGAATCGAGCTGGTTCGTTAACCAGCAATAAGAAAATCTGAAGAGAACCCTCTCTTTGGTTTACGTGCTCTGTTCCTGTAGACAGATATTCGAGATTGTGATCACTTCGTTAAGTTCCCACACAAGACTATGAGAATTTTGTACGTCATCATAATTTCAGCCACTGAAGCTAAAATTGCTGAAATTCTATAAATTATAAGACTCCCTCAACGATTTCCAGATTGGACGGTTGGAGAGGCCTGCATGTAGCGACATAAAACTTTTGATATTACGACAGAATAAATACTTACAAAAGTTCGGGAAAAGTTTTAATATTGCGCTGTAGATTCGTCATTTAGTTTTTTTTTTCAGATTTCTAGAACATGTTTAAGTTAGGTATATATATTTTTGTATTGAATCAATAGACAAATTATTGCATTATCATCCTACTCATTCAGTCCTGCCGAGTACTTCGTTAATCGGCCACTGCCTACTCCAGTTTCGCAAACGGGTCACTGTCACGATGCGAAATTTTATTTATGCCTTTACGTCTGGCGTCCATTACAACTCAATTGCGAGGATTCGCGAGCGTTTCCTCACTGACACAATGTAGGCTGATACAGTGACTTCCTAATGGAAAGTTTTATGAATAGCACGGCAAAACGACTATAAAGGAAATCAGCAAGGATCCGAGATATCATAAACAATCCTTTTGCTAGAGCTATCTAAGATAGTTTGATAGATTGATAGATCATAAATAAAAATAAAAAATTAAAAAATATAAATAGATAAAATTCATTTATTTTTGCAAATAGGCTTTTAAAAAGCGCTTTTACACGTCCCAATATTAACCCTACCACTGCTTCGGGTCAATAAATGGGCCAGTGCTGAGAAGAAGCAGCGCAAGAAACTCAGTCACTATTGTCTGCCTCCTTTTCAAGGTTTTACAGTCTTTAAAATATACAAATTATAGTCATAAGTATTGATGCGAGCTAGGTAGAAACATTCCAAACATTTTTATCTTTTATATAATCATCAACTTTATAGTAGCCCTTTTTTATTAAGGTGCTTTTGATATGTGCTTTAAATTCATCAGATCAAAATTATTAACGAAGAAAAGTATAGTTTTTTTTTATGGTTACGGTCAAAGTTTGGTGGTGCAACTCAGCCTTAGTACTTACTGACTGATAGCTAGGTACTTTATTATAGGTGGCACGTGCATATTTCAGGACAGATGCAGACACAAAACCACCGTTTGAAGCCGTACTTTGGGCATTACGGGTATTTCATTCATATGATTTATTTAAAGTGCAGGTAGTGAGGCTACCCTTTAAGTTTCTATTTTATCAATGACGTGCGAGAATGTGCGTAGGAGTGTCCAAGCTTAGTGTTGAATAGGGAAGTTGTATTGTTAGGATAGGCGTGAAACAAAGATTGTTTCATATTGTCCATATCAATTGAAGTTTTAAGGTAGCTAGTTCCCCTGTAGTTGAGGATTCTGGGAGAAGCTCGTTTCTATCCACGGTCTGATCATCCCTTTCCTCTTTTTCACTATTCATACACGGAATGAGATGCACGGCAGGATCTTCCGCGTTATTGATATAAAATATTAACTCACATGTTTTAAAGGAAAGTTTTCTTTCTGTCTGTCTTGCCGCGATTATAGATAATGTTTACTTTCAGTTTCAGAAGGCATCGCAGTATCGGTTCGAGATGTTAAAGTTTATAGCTCAATAGACGCTGATATCCCACATGTCCCCTTTTCAATCAAAAAGAGAATAAAACGGGCAGAATTCCCGAAGTTGCTATCTGAATGCTGCACGAATGTGACATTATTATTTATGTGTTTTTAAGCGTCATCGCTCTGTTGATATCTTCTAACACAAGTCATTGTACTGGTACAAATTGTATCCATGCGTTTTCATACTGCTTGTGGCATTGCGCCCATTTATCTTGGTTTAGTGCACTCCGCAAATTGAGCATTGTCTTTGAACTTGTTTTGCCTACAGCCTGTTCTAATAGGCTGGCGATTTTGTTAAGAAATAAGTATGAGTAACTTTTCCACTGTCTAAAAACAACAGAAAGAGGTTTTCACCAATGTTTTCCTTAACAGAGGTAAAATCTTAGAAAATAATAAACAGTCACAGTCACAGACAGAACTGGCCTGTTACTATTTTTCATTTTACTACACCTACTTAATATAAAGATATTAAACGAATTTGATTTGTCTTATATTTGGAGAAAGTACTACTCACGTAAGTATCATGAGTAGAGTCTTATTATAAAAGGATGCCAACGATTCCAATTTCACCATGTGTACTTTTTCCATCAATTACATACACTTACCACACCTCAGTCTTAATCTCAAATTAACAAGGCATAAGTAAATGCTCATGATACATCACACAAATGCAACCCAGCCATGTATTATAAGTTTCAAATCTTTATTACTATGTAGACTTACATCTTCGCCTGGCACTGAGAAGAAGTGACGGAAGAAATTCACACCCGTATTCCCAAACGATGCTTGCTTAAGCAAAGCAGTAGATCGAACGCACAGCGTTGAATAGAGCTCTGTGATTGGTTCGTGTGTGACCCTGTGCATCCACGCGCCCTGTGAGACCTCATAGTATTGTTTGTGATTACGGGCGTAAATCCTTTATCAAATCACTGCGCATGTAATCTGCGCATTTGCACCTAACCGAGCACGTTGCAGCAACACGACACTACCGCGCAGATTATTGCAAATCGTCACGTAACGGATCATTTTCATCGCGCCTTAAGTGGAAAATAGTTTCCCACTCCACAGGGAAGTCGCGGGAATAGGACAATCGCAACATTTGATTAACTGGTGACGTGTATAGGTACATATGACACGAGACGTGACGTCAAGGAAAACAATAGAGCTGCTTTCAACTTTGGGTATCCGATGTTTCAGATCTATGTTAAAAGAGCATAGAAATGGCCAATCGCGATCCAAAAGAAAGAGTGAAGAGGTAATAACTTCTTTAAATTATAGACGTCTTTACGAACCTATATAAAACGAGATAATTTACCAATTTAACTACATAATTATGTTGAAAACGTGCCACGCACGATACGACTTTTTTGGTGACAGGAAAGATAATTTGCAAATAGTAAAGGAAATGCCTTACCGTAAAATTAAATCTTTTGCCAGATTACTCGGTCTTGCACTCGATATTACATATTATTATGAATTTGTGTTGTGAGATAGGTGCAGCTGTTATAACTGTTGTAACTTAAATTTACCTCAAAAACTTTTGTGCTAGGTATTAGAATAACGAACCAATGGAAGATTTTTCTCTGCTCTATTAAGTGTGGCATTGACGGCTTCCTAGGAAGATACTGGTTGCTGCCATCTGTCCTATACTTCCCGGTCCAATCGTCAGCAATAAATGGATTGATAATGCACTTGGCTTGGAGTGATGTAATCCACACGGGTTGTTGACTTGTAGACGTTTTGGTTAGACAGTGATCGACAAAACGGTTAGAGACCTACTTTTTTGGCTACAGATATGGCGCTATACTCTCTGTAAGTAACAGAGAGTATATAGCGTAAGAACTTTTTTTTAGATTTTATCAAAGTTCACATTGCAAATGATTGATTCCTTTACTACAATACCGGCCCGTAGCGTAGCGTGTGCCTCCTACTAGGTGGACCGACGATCGAGACGATGGTAAAGATCGCGGGAAGAACCTGGATAAGCAGCGCAGATCTGTTCATTATGGAAAGCCTTGGGGGAAGCCTTTGTCCAGCAGTGGACGTCATTTGGCTGAAATGAACGAACTACATTACCTAAAGTCTTTGGGCGATTTGATATTAACTAATTACATAAAAAAACTGAATATTTTAAAATCACCTCCCACCCCTCTTTACAGCAAATATATCTTTTTATCTCTTTATTACCTTGACTGGCAGGATATTATTTGCCGTAGTATCATCCTTTGGGTAAATAACAGTTGAATTTGCTTCATTTCAGAAACCAAGATGGTTCCACAAGAGAGGATCATAGCCGTGAAAAGGGTGCCAATCGCGTACTTCTACCCTTTTAGCCTGTGGCCAATGCCAAAGTACCCGCTAAAAGGTTAGTAACTATCTTTCAAAGGTATATTCCGAATACTATTAGAGCGTCTGCAATATTTCCAGGAACTATTTTATTATATTAGTAAAACATTTTCCATGTTTATGATATGACTAAAATCTATAAAATTTTAGGAAACTGAACTAGTAGTTACTTCTGCAACACACTGTTATGAAGGAATGTTAATTCTAATTTTCTTTGTATTTACCATTACCATTATCGGTCGGTCGAGTATAAATTCTTGACATTTATATCAAAATTCCACAGCATTCCAAATATTAGGGGAGGCCTTTGTTCAGCAGTGGACGTCCTATGGCTGAAATGATGATGATGGTATTAAAATTAGTCAGAATAATCAAAAAATCTAAATTGACTCCCATGGCTATGGTGTAGGTCACTTTTATGGATAGTGTTGTGTACTCTATAAATTATTTAATCTTTTAGATCGACCAGCGAGCGAGGTAGAAGAACCGCCAGAGGTCTTCAAAAACAAGAGGCTGTTGAGGACCTTACACCGGAAGAAAAGATAAACGAAGTAAAAGTATTTGCTATTTTCGACGAATCTCAATAATTGGCTCATAATTCGAACCATGTGATTGTTTTGTAACGTTTTTTATTTGATTTGTTAATTTTAAAATTATTTGTGAAATTCTAAAGCTGGGTCGACGAAACAGAGACTCATGTTGTTTTAGATTATACATTAGATTTAATTAGTGGTACTTTGTATTCGTAAATAAATTTATATTGAATGCCCACCAACCGACTATTTAAGCAGGTTATAAAAGTGTTATAAGCTTTCGATAAAGGGTAAAATAAAGCCTATTCTCACCGCCACCGCCTCTGTGGTCTAGTGGTAAGACCACCTGCTTCAGACGCAGAGGTTCCGGGTTCGATTCCCAGAGGGGGCAGATTTTTCTGTTCGGTTTGGTTGGTGGTAGGTAGGGCTTGTTCTAAGTCCGCCTGGCTAGCTACCACCATCTTACTTAAGTCTGTCGTCATAACAACAATGTCAACAGCATTGTTGTGTTCCAGCAGTTTAGAGGTAAGATAGCCAGTTCCTCTGTGGTTGAGGATTCCGAGTGAAGCTCGCTTCCACCTTCGACCTGATCATCACTTACCATCAGGTAAGATACAGGCCAAGAGCTTCCTCGTTGTGGATAAAAAAAATCTACCCGTGTGGTAGGATATGACCTGAGGTGGTGGGATGAGCCACCCTAAAGTTGGGGTGAAGGTATACCTACTTGAATTAAGACAAATGTAGGCTATTTACGCTTTAACCGTAATTAAACATTTTAGTCATTTTGAAATCTATACAATATTAAAGCTGAAGAGTTTGTTTGAACGCACTAATCTCAGGAACTACTGGTCCGATTTGAAAGGCTTTAGGCTATATCACAACACGCGACAGCCAATAGGGGCGGAGCAGTAAAGAAAAATATTGCAAAAACGGGAAATATTATTTTAACCATTTTCACGCATACGAAGTCGCGGGCACAGCTAGTCTATTAATAGTCAAGTTGGTATGGGTACCTTTTGTTGCTTGCCTATATGAGTGACAGAACCTTATTAGAAATTCATAGCTCATGAGGCTTATGTTCATAGTGAGTGGACGTCTTGTAGCTGAAATGATGATGATGATTGCTTATGAAAGTCCTCTTTATTACGTAACATTTGATAGAATAATCGATAAACTATGCCGAATAACAATGTGGATAAAGAAGGGTACGGAACATTGCCATGTTTTTGTATTTTTGATAAGTCTAGTCTAGAACATAGATACGTTAATAATCATTCAATAGAATTTAACATTTGTATGTGGTTAATAAATGAATGTTATTATTGCAAATGTGTTACATTTTATTTTTACTACCCAGAAAATAATGTTGCTCTGCTATAATAAATTATATTTATTTGCTGCATTGATTGCGATAACATAGCGTACACATTGCGTTATTATGTGCATGTGCCGTCCCTGAATAAAGCTCGGTGTGCACGGACCCTAAGTTTGATTGACGTGCATAGTTGGCACACGTTTTTAAGAAAAAAAGAAGAAAAAAGAAAACCCCAACTGAATTGAGAAACCTTCTTTTGTCTAAGTCGGTTAAAAATAATGCGAATTTTAAGACTTACAGAGCCATCTATCGCTTGACACCAGTACTAGTTCGTAGTTCAGCTACGCGCATCTTGTAGCAGCGCTAGCGTCGACTACGAAAAAAACATTAGTGCTCCGTAACGCCACCGCACTGTGGCCGTAGCGGCGCCACTATAGCGGCTACGATTTGCTACGAGCAACTACGACAGGGCGTTTCGTAGCTCGTAGTATTGATCGCGCTTGCGCGACCTACTGAGACAAGGTCCCGAATGGTCCCGAATTTGTAAACATGTGCCAGTGAAAATAAGTTTTAAATTATAACTTGTGAAGATGCGGGTCGGAATCGTGTGGATTTTGTTCACCTACGCTAGATATTGTCTGGGTAAGTAATTTTAATGTATCCTAAATTCTCGGGATACTTATGCATATTCGTAGCTCTTATGCCGTTGTTAAAAAGTACCATATTCACACTGACACGTTTTGCGAAGTGACTGTTCTAAAATTTACGAGTATTCATAGCAAGTTCTGAAAGTTTTACGAAATATTTTAATTATAATCGTTGGATTTGTTTACAATTGAAATATACTCGTAAAAGTACCTTAAAGTAATTTTTAATTTACACTACAAAAAAGTTTTAAAAGTTGAGTAAAGAGTATTATATTCGTTCAGTATTATCATAGTAAGTACTTATAATAAATAATGAATACGAGTATTTGGTATTAAGTATATCACAGAATTTAAAATCCGCACCAACAGAAACTGGTATTTCTTATAACAAATGAAGCTAAATCACATTATGATTGTTTGACATTGATTCTTTTGTAGTGGTTTGTGTAAATCTATAAATAATTAAGGCCAAAATTAGAGTAGGCGGTGCATACAGAAATTAATACAAAGAGTAGGTATTAATAAAAAATCAGTGTCTTGACACTGTCAAGATGTTACTGAATGGTTGATCTTTTATGGCAACTTTGTTCGTTTTTTGTGCGTGTCTTTGTTGCCAAAATAAAGTTATTTTCTTTCTTTCTTTCCTTCTTTCTTAATAGTTAAAATTATTGAATACTTAGTAAGTAGATAATTAATAATGTTTTCAGGTGTAAAGCTCCTAGAAGCGAACCCGGACGTCAAGCGTCTTTACGATGACCTGCTCAGCAACTACAACCGGCTGATCCGTCCGGTTACCAACGTGAGCGATATCCTGACCGTCCGGTTAGGGCTCAAGCTGTCTCAGCTGATGGAGGTCAACCTGAAGAACCAGGTCATGACCACGAATCTTTGGGTGGAGCAGGTCAGTTCTTTGATATGAGATTAAGGTCAACTGCCTAAGTGAGAATCGAACTCACGGAGTTTTAAAAATATGATACGGTTGTAAAATCAATATTAAAAAGTCTTGATTATTTGAAATAAGGACGTAAAATTTAGCTATTTTACATGTCTCAGTATAATTTCAAACCTCGGTAGAGTTTTGGAGCAGCAGTTTTTTTACTCAGTTGTGATTTTATAGTCATCAAGGACTTTTTGCCATAACTTACACGTTTCATAGGCGTTATTGTTTTCTGGATAGTAAGTTAAGTGATTAGAAATCACAGCATTGATATTTTAATCATCATAACATGATTTTAGAGCCATTTTAATTATCTTACCAGGGATCAGCAACTTTTGCTGTTGTTTTTTTTTCTTATTTTTATTTCGAAACGATTTTCCGTAACGACTTATTTTTTGTTTTCATTTCCCAATCTTATCTTCAAAGGCCTCCTTTACGATTTTTCAGAAATGGTTCGACTACAAGCTGACCTGGAACCCGGACGACTACGGCGGCGTTGAAATGCTGTACGTGCCTTCTGAACACATCTGGCTGCCGGACATAGTGTTGTACAACAACTGGGATGGAAACTACGAGGTATCGTCATATTTTATACAATTTACTCGTACCAAAGGTTTTGGGGTTCTGTGAAAGTTTGAAACCACGGAGCTAAAAGTAATTAAAGACCTAACGTAATAGAGGAGACGCGTTTTATGTGTCATTTATACATTTTTATATGAAGGGTCATAAAGCAGTTTGAAACAAATCATGGGGTAGGTACGCTTTTTACTCAAAAATTGACTTAATATTTATAGTTTGTCTCATTCACACTCCAAAAAGCTTATATACTTTTTTATCCACAACGAGGAAGCTTTTCACCTGATGTAAAGTGATGATCAAGCCAGAAATCAGAAATCAGAAATATTTATTTGCTTTTAAATTCAGAGGCGGAAGCGCGATTCACCTGGAATCCTCAACTACAGAGGAACTGGCTATCTTTTCTGTTATCATGTCTATTTTAGAGTGGTCATTACAATGATAAACTATACATTTTTCCAGGTGACCCTGATGACCAAAGCTACCCTCAAGTATACTGGAGAAGTGAACTGGAAGCCACCGGCGATATACAAGTCGTCCTGCGAGATCAACGTGGAGTACTTCCCCTTTGACGAGCAGACCTGCTTCATGAAGTTCGGCTCGTGGACTTATAATGGAGCTCAGGTATTCTTTTATTATTTAACACTAAAATTCTGTATTAAAACGCTATTTAAAATCAGTACTGCTATGAGCATTAAAGGACAGTTTGAGAAAAAATATGGCATGATTGTCTTTTCCTTAAATAATATATCTAAAAGTTTTCAGGACTGAAAATTTCCCGAGAAAAAATTGACGAAATCGAGCTGTTTGAGCTCACTGTTATTGTTTTGAATGGAAAACTAATGCTCGTATTACAAAGCTTAAAACTATACCTATTCAAACTCTACATTTTCTCAGTTTATAATTGTTTGAATTCTAATTGGTCGTTTTACAATATAGGTAGGTATGCTAATTTTTGGAGCACACAAGGAAATTATTAAAACAAAACGAAAAGTTAAGCATACATAGTTCATGTAGCTAGTAAATCCGCGGTGGTCAATGTGCTCGTTTAGCTGTTAGGTTTAACACCTAGATAATTCTATCCATTTGTTAATTAACTGAAACCAAAAGTCGCATTAAAAATATCCCATCGCCCAGGTGGACCTCAAGCACATGGACCAGTCGCCCGGCAGCAGCCTGGTCCACGTGGGCATTGACCTCAGCGAGTTCTACCTATCGGTCGAGTGGGACATCTTGGAGGTGCCTGCTACCAGGAATGAGGAGTACTACCCGTGCTGCGCTGAGCCTTTTTCTGGTGAGGATGCTTTAGATAGATTATAGCACAGTGTACAATAGTGATATGAGACAAATGATGTCAGTGATTGCAGGAGACCCACAAATCTTGCTATTCTGCCCTATATATTATTGTTACTTTTGCACTTAAAATTACTATTATAATGACTTTGCTTGTTGAGCTAATGTAAGCACTGGTCGGTTTAATGTCACAAATACCTTACTGGACATTTTACTGGTATATTGCAACCAAGATGTCCACTGCTGGATAAAGGCCTGGGATTTCGTATGGTATTGCGCTGACCTTTTTTAGGTGATTCTCGCGATCTTCACCATATGCTTTCATGACTTAATGAAATTATTGGTATGCTAAAAATCTGTTATGGTTTGACACCTTTTAGAAATAATAACGCTCTTATTAAAATAAATCATTCTTCCTACCTCTACAACGCTCACCAGTTAGCGCCACTATCTTGGCCACCAGCAACGACAGTGGTGCCAACTGGTCAGCACCAATAAAGATCTCCCTCTTTATCTTGACATTGGCAAGAGGCATAGCATAACTCATTAAATCCTTTTGTTCCAGATATAACCTTCAAACTGACGATGCGCCGTAAAACCCTCTTCTACACAGTGAACCTCATCATACCGTGTGTGGGTTTGACTTTCTTGACAGTGCTGGTGTTCTACTTACCGTCCGACTCAGGGGAGAAGGTAAGTGGGAGAATGCAACGCTAAGCCCGATCCGTAACATGGACATTGAAAGTTAGCAGTATAAAATTGCACAAGAACAAAAACCTTGGAGTACAGTCAATTTTGAAAATTCACCGTATCGCAAAAAAGTTGCTAAAGTAGAAAAGTGCAAAGTAGGTAAGAGAATAAATGTAAAATTGTGTAGGTACTTTTACGAAGGGGTTCACAAAAATGTAATTGCTATATTATTTTTAAAGACTTACAAGTGACTTTTTGCGTGATACCTATTTATTGATCGGGCTTTCTCATACAGCTGAAGAAAATGGGTTATTAACCTTTAACCAACGACGTGATTTTTTTGTCACGCCGTCTGCGACGTGCGGTCTGTGGGACCGCTATACTGTTTACTCAAAAAATAATCATTTTTTGTATAAAAGTATATTGGTTTTATATTTTTTGAGAACATTATGGCATTAAAAATAAACATACGTATAATTTGTAAGGAAACAATGTATATTATTTATTTAAATATGGCTAAAACTTTTTTGACCCTTAATTTCATTGAAATTACACTAGAGCTCTATAATACCTATAAAACTTGTAAATTTTAATCAAAACAAGAAAAATGATACTCTTTCCTAAATATAGTGATGATGATGAATAAAATAAAAATAAATGACACGTACATTACATGCACAAAAAAAATTTTGACGTAGGGTAAACATTGGGCAAAATCAGGACATATTTTTTTACCGCATGCCAAGCATTTTCGGTATGCATAGGTAACACCTGTAAGATAATTTCGTTTTCAATTTAGGTGGACTAAAATGTACGTCTTTTTTGCTGCTGGTGCAATGACATCAGGCTGATTTGGCATGTCAGAGCCTAGAATACATGTCACTGTTTTCTGTACCACCCGTTCCGCGGTATTTTTTTACAGACTACCATCTTTTACATAATTTTATGTCCTAATATCAATATATCATTAGGAAATGTCTTTTTCTAGGTTGTGATGGCCCAGCAGGCCCAGTATCCATCATTTTTACGAAAAATCTGTCGTCTAAAACAAAAACGCAAGTTTTAGTATGGTACAAAAATGTTACGTAGTCTGCGACGTGCGGTCCCACAGACCGCTCTTGAACTTTAAATCGTATTATCTTATTAAAACTGCCCTAATCGATGTAACCACTACCTGTAATGGCGTATGGGCAACTAAACTCGAAGGTACTGAGACGCACGGGACACGGGAGTAAGTAGAACATTGCAATCCAGAAATTTCAAAAACCGGAGCGGTCTGTGAGACCGCACGTCGTCGGTTAAAGGTTAAATGATTTGATGACAAAAATACTTTTGCATTCTAATCGTATAAATATGAGCATGTAAAAGTAGACAACTTCGTAAAGATCAAAATTATTTTTGNATGGAAATATACTCAATCAACTTAACATAGAACAGTTTATTTTTAGTTTCTATTATATATAAATCTCGTTTTATCATATAAAAAAATTAATGCTTGCATTTTTTTTTAATTAAAAAAATGATTTTAAAGGTGATACTTTTTATTGTTGAAATCTATTAAGTGGCGATCGTGGACCGAAACGTAACCTCAATTGACATTTATCATTGTTGACAGAGCATCAAATTGACAAATCAACAACTCTTGGAAATGCTACTATAGTTCCAAAATACTGAACTGTCCTATCGATGACATTGACAGCGGGGCGCCACCGTCAATACCGAATCGCTGGTTCCGATTTTTGCCATGTTGGAAACCATAAAGTTGAACGATGGTAGCGCCCCCCTGTCATTGAGTTTGGCGGGACAGTTCAGCGTGGGTCATCTATATGCGATGTCCCCNATTCGGCCGTTAAGCAAGCATCGTTTGTGAATACGGGCGTCAATCCTTTATCAAATCACTGCGCATGTAATCTGCGCATATGCACCTAACCGAGCACGTTGCAGCAACACGACACTACCGCGCAGATTATTGCAAATCGTCACGTAACGGATCATTTTCATCGCACCTTAAGTGGAAAATAGTTTCCCACTCCACAGGGAAGTCGCGGGAATAGGACAATCGCAACATTTGATTAACTGGTGACGTCTATAGGTACAAGTGATACGAGACGTGACGTCAAGGAAAACAATAGAGCTGCTTTCAGCTTTGGGTATCCGATGTTTCATATCTATGTTAAAAGAGCATAGAAATGGACAATGGCGGTCCAAAAGAAAGAGTGAAGAGGTAATAACTTCCTTAAATTATAGACGTCTTTACGAACCTATTTAAAACGAGATAATTTACCAATTTAACTACATAATTATGTTGAAAACGTGTCATGAAACGACTTTTTTAGGCGACTGGAAAGATAATTTGCAAATAGTAAAGGAATGCCTTACCGTAAAATTAAGACTTTTGGCAGATTACTCGGTCTTGCACTTTATCATACATACAATCAATTAATTTATGAGATAAAGTTACCTTAAAACCGTGTGCTAGGTATTAGCATAACGAACCAATGGAAGATTTTTCTCTGCTCTATTAAGTGTGGCATTGACGGCTTCCTAGGAAGATACTGGTTGCTGCCATCTGTCCTACACTTCCTGGTCCAATCGTCAGTAATAAATGGATTGATAATGCACTTGGATCGCTGGAGTGATGTAATCCACACGGGTTGTTGACTTGTAGACGTTTTGGTTAGACAGTGACCGACAAAACGGTTGGAGACCTACTTTTTGGCTACTACAGAGAGTAAAGCGCCATAATATCTGTACAATGAAAACTTTTTTTAGATTTTAACAAAGTTCACATTGCAAATGATCGATTCCTTTACTACAATACCTAGTCTTTCTGCGATTTGAAATTAACTCATTACTAAATCACTATCACTACATATTATAAAACAAAGTCGCTTTCCTGACTGTCTGTTCCTATGTACGAGTATGGTTAGATCTTTAAAACTACGCAACGAATTTGGATGCAGTTTTTTTTTACTCGTAATAGATAGAGTGATTCAAGAGGAAGGTTTTTAAGTATTGTACCTGTGCGAAGCAGGGGCGGGTCGCTAGATAAATAAACAGAAGATTTTCGAGTCTTTTATTCACAATGTTAGCAGTAGGATTTTTTGAAAATAATGCAGATAAGCGTCTGTAAGTCCCCCCCCCCGCCTTTAAAATGGAGCAGAGTCTATCTACTTATCTGTCATTATTACTTTGAATGGTAGGATATTATTTGACTCAGAATATTGAGTTAGTATCATCCTTTAGGTAAATAAATGTTTAATTTGCTTCATTTCAGAAACCAAGATGGTTCCACAAGAAAGGATCATAGCCGTGAAAAGGGTGCCAATCTCGTACTTCTACCCTTTTAGCCTGTGGCCAATGCCAAAGTACCCGCTAAAAGGTCAGTACTACGTTTCACAGGTTTTTTCCAAATATTGAATTACAATATGGCTTCATTCGAAAGAAAAAAAAAATGGATTTTTTTTCTACACTAAATTGTTCGTAAACAATTAAAACAATATTTGCAGAAAAACTTTCAAAATCGTAGCGAGGAAATTAGAAATTTAACTTTTTCCATGTAATTTTCTAAGTTTGTAATTTTTTTTAAAACTTAGCTATAAAATGTTGGGAAACAAATGCACTGCTTTAACAAATAACATAGGTATTTTAATTATAATTATGTGTGATTGCTATACAGTAAACCTATGTCTCATATACTGATACATTCTCGACACCTACAGTTTGAACAATACTACAATAATGAAAAGATCTTCTTCACTCACTTGGTTTATATGGTGGGCTACATTTGTGATCGTGTTATTTATTGTATTATGTTATTATCTTTCAGATCGACCAGCGAGCGAGGTGGAAGAACCGCCAGAGGTCTTCAAAAACAAGAGGTTGTTGAGGACCTTACACAGGAAGAAAAGATAAACGAAGTAAAAGTATTTGCTATTTTCGACGAATCTCAATAATTGGCTCATAATTCGAACCATATGACTGTTTTGTAAAGTTTTTTATTTGATTTGTTAATTTTAAAATTATTTGTGAAATTCTAAAGCTGGGTCGACGAAACAGAGACCCATGTTGTTTTAGATTAAACATTAGATTTAATTAGTGGTACTTTGTATTCGTAAATAAATTTATATTGAATGCCCACCAACCGGCTATTTGAGCAGATTATAATAAATAATATTATTAGCTTTCAATAAAGGGTAAAATGAAGCTTATAATATAAGTATCTACCCGTGTCGTAGGATATGACCTAAGGCGGTGGGATGAGCTACCCTAAAGTTAAAGTGAGGGTGCCCTGCATTGAGACGAATGTAAGCCATTTACTTTTTAATGGTAATTTAAAACTTTAGTCATTTTGAAATCTAAACTAATATGTATTAAAAAGCTGAAGAGTTTGTTTGAACGCGCTAATCTCAGGAACTACTGGTTTGAAAAAATATTTTTGTGCTTGATAGCCCATTTATCAAGGAAGGCTTTATGATATTTATAACAACGCCAATGGGGACGGAGCAGTAAAGAAAAATGTTGCAAAAACGGGAAATATTATTAAAACTTTTCACACGTGCGAAGTCGCGGGCACAGCTAGTCTATTTTAATAGTCAAGTTGGTAGGGGTACCTTTTGTTGCTTGCCTATATGAGTGACAGAACCTTATTCGAAATTCATAGCTCATGAGGCTTATGTTCATAGTGAGTGGACGTCCTGTATGACGTTGATGATGATTGCTTATGAAAGTCCTCTTTATTACGTAACATTTGATAGAATAATCGATAAACTATGCCGAATAACAATGTGGATAAAGAAGGGTACGGAACATTGCCATGTTTTTGTATTTTTGATAAGTCTAGTCTAGAACATAGATACGTTTATAATCATTCAATAGAATTTAACATTTGTATGTGGTTAATAAATGAATGTTATTATTGCAAATGTGTTACATTTTATTTTTACTACCCAGAAAATAATGTTGCTCTGCTATAGTAAATTATATTTATTTGCTGCATTGATTGCGATAACATAGCGTACACATTGCGTTATTATGTGCATGTGCCGTCCCTGAATAAAGCTCGGTGTGCACGGACCCTAAATTTGATTGACGTGCATAGTTGGCACACGTTTAAAAAAAAAAAGAAAAAAGAAAACACCAACTGAATTGAGAAACATCCTCCTTTTGTCTAAGTCGGTTAAAAATAATGCGAATTTTAAGACATGCAGAGCCATCTATCGCTTGACACCAGTACTAGTTCGTAGTTCAGCTACGCGCATCTTGTAGCAGCGCTTCGACTACGAAAGCGTTAGTGCGCCGTAACGCCACCGCTCTGTGGCCGTAGCGGCGCCACTATAGCGGCTACGATTTGCTACGAGCGACTACGACAGGGCGTTTCGTAGCTCGTAGTATTGATCGCGCTTGCGCGACCTACTGAGACAAGGTCCCGAATTTGTAAACATGTGCCAGTGAAAATAAGTTTTAAATTATAACTTGTGAAGATGCGGGTCGGAATCGTGTGGATTTTGTTCACCTACGCTAGATATTGTCTGGGTAAGTCACTTTTGTCCTAAATTATTGTAAAAGAATGTGTACAGATCGAACATTACATTGTAGCTCTTATTCCATTGTAAAAAGTTTCATATTCAAACTGTCTGTCAACTGACGTTTAAGATTTACGAATACTATAAAATATTTACTAACCGATTTTTAATTCACTTTGACAATGCTTTTGATTATAATTATAATAATAGCAAGTAGGTAACTTGACTTCATAATATCTATGATGCCACATTATTGTGGAATTATGATTAACAGTTACCAATTTCAAATGAAAAGTATATTTAATTTTTAACCACCAGATTTTTGACGTTTGTTAAAGTTAAAAAACTTACTTTAAACACACGTCAAAAATCTGTCAAACTCTATACAAAAAATAATGGTTATTGTTGTAGTTACGGTTAAAGTGTGGTGTTTATGTTAAAGTAAGATGGTGCAATCCAGCCTAAATGTCTGCATATTCTTACTAACTTCGTTTATTGTCATTTGTTGTGATTCAATTATAATTTTATTACCTACTTTAAACTTAACAATTCTTATTCTTCGCTTTCTAGCGACAAGATCGCTTAAATTGTGCCGTTTTGATTTAGTATATTATTGAACTTTAAATAATATGTCTACTTTGTGTGGTGTGCAAATAAAGCATCACTACTCCTTCCTCCACAGGGCAGGCAATGCCTAGTGTGGAGGTCTGTCTTTTTTTGTAGTAGGCAATAAATATTTTCATTTTCATTTTTTCATACCTTTCAGGTGTAAAGCTCCTAGAAGCGAACCCGGACGTCAAGCGTCTCTACGATGACCTGCTCAGCAACTACAACCGGCTGATCCGTCCGGTTACCAACGTGAGCGACATCCTGACCGTCCGGCTGGGGCTCAAGCTGTCACAGCTGATGGAGGTCAACCTGAAGAACCAGGTCATGACCACGAATCTTTGGGTGGAACAGGTCAGTTCCTAGATTCAGACCAGAATTTAAAAAAAGAGTATTAGTAATTGTAGTGTACAAATTACTATGGCTCTAGCGCTTAAGGCCGTATACAGAAAGAAAGCTGGAAACTTATAAGCGCTTACCGGCGCTTGACAGCGCTGGTAACCCGCGCAGGAAAGTATATGAACGCGCGCCGATAAGCACTGAACGGCGCCGACTAGTTTCAACACGCGCTGGTCAGCGCTGGACGCTGCCATATAAAATGTCATTCAACTTGCTTCCTTTGTGAATGAACGGACCAGCGCTGACAAGCGCTGGTAAGCGCTTATAAGTTTCCAGTTTTCTTTCTGTAAGCTAATAATCTGTAATGTAATAATCAGTGAATGAGGTATGGGAGCGTCACGGGAAGATGTTTTTGAGCCCTCAAACGTCAGCGAGACTTCAGATTAGTATGCTTTGTGTCATAATATATCAACGTTACCCCTCCTATGCCGTTCTCATACCTAGGCACCGACTGAGTTTGGGTTAGGAGTGGGTTCACCAGAGTAATCAGTACGGCTAGCACGAAAAACTTTCGAGTTCGAATACGAAAACTACAACAGCGCCCTTGTGAACGTGTCGTAAAGTGAACTTAGTATGAGAAATGGTTGCACGAAACTTATTTTGAAAATCAAAATTGTCACGTTATCGTTTCATTCGAAGATGAGTATCGAATTTTGTCGAATACGCAAACGATTCGAAGACGAAAGTTGTTCATGCTAGAGGTACAGACGACGCGTCTGGGATTGGACAGGCAACTCGAATCGAAATTCGATACTGTCACCGTTGGGTATATCGGCTTCAATAAAAACTAAATTAAAATTAAAATATAAAAGTTATTTATTATTTGAAATCTTAAAAAGTGCTTTTACCCGGTATGACTGCGATCCTATTACCCAACCAACTCAATCGGAATCGACAAGTTTTGCGTTTGTTTTTTGATAAATTGTTTTAATTATTTTTAGGTATTACTGCAATCGCAACTGATGTTAAAAAGTGAGATGGAGTCTAATTTCTAATCAATTTATCTTACCGATTCCAGAAGTGGTTCGACTACAAGCTGACCTGGAACCCGGACGACTACGGCGGCGTGGAGATGCTGTACGTGCCTTCTGAACACATCTGGCTGCCGGACATAGTGTTGTACAACAACTGGGATGGGAACTACGAGGTATGTACCCGGAAAACGTTACCCGAATTACGAATGTTGCCATCCCTCTCACGCAAAGCGAGATGCCAGTATAAGGGTCAGGGACAGATTTTTTTTCATATTTTTTAGGGATAGTACATTCGTAGAGCTACCTCCCCTATCAGTTTGATTTACCCATTCTGGGACACCCTGTATAATAATTGGCCACTTAAAATAACTTGTCATATAAAATAATTTTCGTAATACATTTTCAAAATTTAATTCCGTGTCCCATTTAGATTGTGCGTAACGTTCAATGTAGATATTACTCGTATAAAGTGTGTGCCTTTCTTCTACAATTACTAGATCTTTGCAATTATACGTCAATAATACATTTTTCCAGGTGACCCTGATGACCAAAGCTACCCTCAAGTACACTGGAGAGGTGAACTGGAAGCCGCCGGCCATCTACAAGTCTTCCTGCGAGATCAACGTCGAGTACTTCCCATTTGACGAGCAGACCTGCTTCATGAAGTTCGGCTCTTGGACTTATAATGGAGCTCAGGTATTATTTTATATTTTTTCAGTATTCATTTGTACCGCCACGAGCTTATTAACTTGTTTCATTATCAGAATAATGTGCAATAATCATCATCATAATATCTTTATTGCTTAAGCATAAGCATAATAACTTTAAACTCTGAAAAAAAAGTGAAATAAGGTAGGTACAAAAAATTTGCAAGACTGGAAATTATGTATTTTTCGAGAAATCATTCCAATGTAATAGTTTTTAACTGTTTTAACGGAAAATTAAAGCTGGTTTGCTATGCCAAAAGCATGTTCAAGCCCTGGCTACGTATAAACGTATAGAAGATTTATTTGGGTGCTGTTTTATAATACGTTACTTTTGAAGCAAGCTAGGAAATTAATAAGACGAAATAGGCAGTTAGCTAGTTCCTGTAGTTTGCAGTTCTATAACAATCACTGAAAGTTCGCGGCGGTTAAGCTGTGAGTACCTACCTAGATAATTTTATCCGTCTCTAGCGAACCAACTAAAACTAAAAGTTTCGTTAAACATTCTACCACCCAGGTGGACCTCAAGCACATGGATCAGTCGCCCGGCAGCAGCCTGGTCCACGTGGGCATCGACCTCAGCGAGTTCTACCTATCAGTCGAGTGGGATATCCTGGAGGTGCCTGCTACCAGGAATGAGGAGTACTACCCGTGCTGCGCGGAGCCTTTTTCTGGTGAGGATGCTTTAGAACGATTACGTGATAGCAAAGTGTACAACAGTCGTATGAGACAATTGGTCTATGAGTCAGTGATTGCAAGAGATCCAGAAACCCTGTCATAGTCGTAAATCTTTATTGCATCATGTTGGTACACAATTGAATCCCTGTCAGTCTGCCATAGCCAAATTATTATTATTTGGCATTTACAGTTTTGACAAATAATTGCTCGTTGCATTTATAATTTCGCTGAACTATTGATAAACACTGGTCGGTTACTGGATATTGAACTGGCATATTGTAACCAAGACGGCCATTGCTGAACAAAAGCCTCCTCCAGGGATTTTTGCAACAATTGGTGTTGTGCTGTCCGCATCCAGGCGGTTCCCACGACTTTCATAAATGAAATTATATCTTCAAGATGTAGAGTACAGTAGGCATTTTTATTTGATACCTTTTAGTAATAATAACGATCAAGTTTTCCAAAAAAACCTCCTACTACTACTTCAGTGCTGACCAGTTGGCGCCACTATTAGACACAAGCAAGTGACAGGAGCTTACTCTCCAGTGGCGTCCACAAGTAATTAAAAAAATGATTAAAAAAACCCTAATTAAACCCTTTTCTTCCAGATATAACCTTCAAACTGACGATGCGCCGTAAAACCCTCTTCTACACAGTGAACCTCATCATACCGTGTGTGGGTTTGACTTTCTTGACAGTGCTGGTGTTCTACTTACCGTCTGACTCAGGGGAGAAGGTAAGTGGGAGAATGCAACGCTAAGCCCGATCCGTAACATGGACATTCAAAGTTAGCAGTATAAAATTGCACAAGAACAAAAACCTTGGAGTACAGTCAATTTTGAAAATTCACCGTATCGCAAAAAAGTAGCTAAAGTAGAAAAGTGCAAAGTATGTAAGAGAATAAATGTAAAATTGTGTACTTTTACGGAGGGGTTCACAAAAATGTAATTGCTATATTATTTCTAAATTTGACTGTACTTACAAGTGACTTTTTGCGTGATACCTATTTATTGATCGGGCTTTCTCATACAGCTGAAGAAAATGGGTTATTAAATGATTTGATGACAAAAATACTTTTGCATTCTAATCGTATAAATATAAGCATGTAAAAGTAGACAACTTCGTAAAGATCAAAAGTATTTTTGAGTGAAACATCAAATAATTTAAATAACCTTGTTATGTTTAGGCACGACACAAGCATACACGCATCGATTTGGATGTATTTTTATTCGAAAGAGCATCAAGTATGATTGTGAAGAATATTCCTACAATGATCAATAAAAAATTGCAGGCTATAGAACTGCTGATACAAACAACACAAGAAACAGTACATAATGTATTTATAAGCTTTTGTAACTTGCCTGCTTTTTGAAGTGTTTTAAAAATTCTTGATAATAGTTTTTTCCTTCTTTATTAATGTCTGATATCGAAGTATAGATTCACATGTGATCAGAAATTGATTGTATTTTGGATTGTTAGTTTGTCTTTGTGATTTTGTGATATGCCATTCGATGCCTGTCATGCGTAGTTACATCCTATGCCTATGAATTCCCCACTCCATTTTACGGGTCGAAATAATAGAGTTTATTATACAGAAATTAGATGGAATTGGTGTTATGTAAGTAATGAAGAGTGATAGGTAATAATGATGACCGAAACAATCTGCCAATCGTAGCAAGCTTAAATCAAAATTGAGTTAATTTAGTAGATACAGTTAAAAATAATTTCATAGGGAATAGAAAAATCTAAGAACATATTTACGAATTGGTTTTCGATCTAGAAATTAAAAACACTTCAAATAGTAGTACTACATGTTATTACGTACTACGTAAAATATTTGGTAAAGGTCGCGGGAAGAGCCTGAATTCGGGCAGCGTAGGACCGTTCATTGTGGAAAACCTTTGTTTAGTGGACGTCATTTGGCTGAAACGAACGAAAGAACGGAAATATATTTTGAAATTCTAATTATTACAATTACGTACGACTTTGGACTAACATTATACAGATTTCATTGGTAAACGATTCATGCGATGCTTCAGAAATACTCGTATTTAGTATTTCTGTAGCTGTGCCTTACTAATAAATAAATGATTCGAATGGCAGATTCGTTTCGAAGTCATGTTTGGGATAGCACTAGGGCATGTTTGTTCCATCCTTCTATCCATTGCCCATGATCCATCTTCCATGTTTTGCCTCTCACTCATCCATAACCAGTATTAGTCTTTTTTGAATCATTAGTTAGATTGTGTGAGTGTGTTAGCGTCGTAAGACGAGTTTGATCATCATTGTCTTTCCACTGAATATAACGAAATAACTTTGCTTATAAAATTACCTGTTAGTCCCTTAATTATTATCTTTAATGTTTGTCTTCAAAAATATTAGCTATTTTATTATGAATTAGGTCTTTCAACCTCAAAAATCAGCAAAGTTACTTCGATTCTTATTCACTAGGAAAAATGTTTTGCTAAATGCAATGTTCATTCAGCTCTAAAACCACCTCTGTAATAACGTATGGAAGGCTCTTCATACTTGGGAGCATTTATTTTTCCTTGTGAATCCATTTCATTTCTTTGATCGATGTTTTTTTGCGTGTTTGTTACTTACGAATATTTATTGTGAATGCCAAAAATGTTTCCTTCCTTGCTACTCTATCAACGTGAATATCTCTTACGAATTGCTATAAGATCCTATTATTTTTAACGTATGAGTAGTGGCACAGTTTTAGACTGTTGGCTATAATGTACTTCATTCTAAATAAAAGCTTTCGTTATTCAGTAGTCTAGAATCTTTGACTTCCATTCTTTCTGGACTATTCGCGCCACAAAAGTAGATTCTTCTAAATTTCGGTCTTCTTTCCAATTCTACTTCTTAGAACTTAGACTAGATTTTTATCAACAGAAATACTAATTATGAACCTGACGTTTGATGATTGCTTATCATAAAATCACTACTTATGATAGTGATTTGAACAGCTTAGAAGAAACAAAAAACAATAGCAAATCACATGAAACATTGCCACTGCTTGGATCTAAAATGTGAATCTATACTCGAACACTTCATAAAGCTTCCATTCACAAACTGACATGACTCATCCGAATGTGTGCGTTTGTGCGTGCTTCCACATGACTCGCTGCTTCTGAAGTGGAAAGACAATCATATGCTTAACGTGTACTCAAAAAGGACTTAATTCTCTCCCTAGATTTCGCTCTGCATCTCCATCCTGGTCTCCCTCACAGTGTTCTTCCTTGGTCTGGCTGAGATCATCCCGCCAACCTCCCTGGCGATCCCTTTGCTCGGGAAATACCTGCTATTCACCATGATACTCGTCTCTCTCAGCGTTTGGTTCACTGTTTGCATTGTAAACGTCCATTTCAGGTAATTTGTCTGTTCTCTCGTAGATATCATTAAGCATCTCAATATTGGTGTCACTGACGGTGTTTTTCCTGCTGCTGGCTGAGATAATACCGCCGACCTCGTTGGCGATACCCCTGCTAGGAAAGTATTTGCTGTTTACAATGATTTTGGTGTCGTTAAGCGTTTGGATGACGGTCTGCGTTCTCAACGTACATTTTAGGTAAGTAAGACAACTTGTTATGCATGTCTTAGTCTGAAAAAAAGTTTGAAAGGCAGCGGTGGAGATATACTTAATAGTGTTTAGACCAGTAAGTTGAAGGCACTGGCTTTGACTAAAGCACTACATAGTAGTTGTGTCATACTACGCGGCAGATTTGCTGATGGCTTGATTATCTTGCTGCAGGCCAGACACCATTTTTATATTGAAAATTCATCATCACCAGTTTAAAGCGCTTTTATAATTTTATGAGCTCTACAGACAGGTAAGTGACAGACATTACTGTTAAGCTTACTAATGGTACATTACGTAAAATATAAAAGATATTCGATAAAAATATACTTCAACTGAAGATTTAAATCGTAGTTTTGCTTTATTTATAAATATTAACCAAAAGATAAGACTAATCATGTTGCTATAAAAATACTCGACCAGTGACATTTTGCAGCGCTTTGTATTTAGCTCAGAATACGGAACAAACCAGAAACCGTCANGATTAAACGGTTTAATGTTCATTAGTTCATAGGAAAGCTTTGGCTTCATAATATTACAGTTACGCAAAATATTATGTACATAGCGCAGTGAGTGACGATAATTCATACAAAACGTAGATATCTAGCTTTATACAGACCCTGAATGTGTTTTATAGAGGAAAATGACATTTTAATAACGTCATTAGATGATAATAATCATGGATTTTTGCTGAAAAATTATTAAGAAAATAAGATTATGTTTAAAGTCAAAGTCAAAGTCAAAATTTCTTTATTTGTTTAGACTAATAAATAGTTCTTACAAATCGTCATAAAATATGCTCTTAAGGAGCCTCTACATGTCTCATAATCTTTTTACCCTACCAGCGCTTCGAGACCAACATTTGGCAAGTGCTGAGAAGAAGCGCCGCAACAAACTCAGTTCAGTTTAATTAGAAATATGCTGAAATCATAAAAAGTGGCCATAGTATAAATTCTGCTTAGTTTGGGGCTAGAATTTATTATGAAGTAGATTGTCTCAATTTGTTATTAACCAAATCTATACTTATAATAAATCTGTAGAGAGGTCAATTCTGTACATGAAATATAGGGTAAACCAGAGAGTGATTGCCCACTGGTAGTGATTGCCCGCTTTAAGAATAATATTGTCAGGTGCTGACTTTGAATCACTCTAGTTAGATTTGAATTTACTAAGTAGATGGCTCCGAGATCAATGTAGTTACAGTAGATTTAAAATTTACAATAGGAAGTCTAAAAAAACAGTTATGGCGGATTTTGTCAAGACGGGTGAAAATGTTACTCAAACTGGTAAAGACTTTAACAATTTTACTAAGGAGTTACTTGCTTAGAGGTTAAATTTTTTTTGCAAGTCACTTAATATTCAACTAATGGTGTATAGTCATGATGAAATTATAAGTGTTTTCTCCATTATCAATGAAAATAACTGATAAAATTTGATTTCTAACGGTCATTTTAACGGTGGGTAATCACTGCACGTAAATCTGTATATTTTTAGTTATTGCCCACCATCATTTCAGTTATTGCCATATGTTAATGTATAGTTATTGCCCAGAGCAATTATTATTAGAGTGTTGCCACCATGCAGTAGCAGTGTTTAAGTTGCTCATTGCTAGACTTGTTTTGCAATTTACAGGCATAAATATTAAAATGGCTTTTA